>NW_015536474.1:883544-889840 GCF_001515605.1 Sinocyclocheilus anshuiensis | reverse complement strand
GAGACTTATATTTACATTCAGTCTGTGTGCAGTTTCTGTCTGGCCAAAAACGGACCGAATTTGCATGCCCTGCTGTAAATTTTGGCCGGTTGATGAAGAACAAGCTTATGTGGATTCTACACATTTAAACAATTCGGATATATAGAATTATCTTTGGAGCAGATAAAATGCCTATAACCATTTATTAATCAATTATCATTTTGACTTATATCTTTTCTTTATTTAAAGACTGAAATGTGAGGTTTACCTTTTTATGAAACTTTTTCAAAGCTTTATTTGAACATTTACATTAGATATTTCAACATGCTATTAAACTGTTTTCAGTCAAGTTGTCATTTAAAATCCGAACATCATTGGTAATGTTATTGTTTTAGTGATTATGCAAACAAAAAGTCATTTTATTTGTTGCTTGTTAATTTTTAAATATAAAACTTGGTGAAGTGATTTATGTGTTGGTACTTTTTAAACATCTCCAGCACATTTTAACAATACCGTGATAATACTGATAACCATGATCATTTTGGTCACTATAATAATGATAAGAAATTTTCATACCGTTACATCCCTAAATAATACATAGTACTCACATGCCATGTAACAGCAGCTTTCTGTGCACGTGCTTTGGATGTGCGCGCTCAGAAAACCATGTATCCGAAGTTTAAACTGATATGGCTTTAAAATGCATGATTTCAGTGCGATAGACATGATAATCAAAATCAAACAGATGTTTTTTGGCAGAGTATCTGAGGTACAGCAGCTCATTTGCATTTAAAGAGACATGAACAAAAACAGCGTGTTTCTGCTTCCACTCAAAATAGGCATTTTTGAGTCAGATCTGTGGGGTATTTGGAGCTGAAACTTCACAGACACATTCTGGGGACACCTGAGGTTTATATTACATCTTGTAAAAAGGGGCATAATAGGTGCCCTTTAAAATCTTTGAAATACTATGCAAATAAGCATCAAATACCATTAATAACTCAGAAAAGCTTTTCCCAAAAGCATTATGAGCTAAGTTGATCATAGAGACCATTGGTGCCAATGCTTCTATGATCTACTTAGGCTTACAAAGTTTTTTGGAAATGTAGCCATGGTTGTAGTTGAATGTTAACAAGTTCATCTGAGGCATTACATCATTCTATAAGATTTGTCTCCTCCCATATATAACGAAAATAATAAACGGTGCATGGAAAAGCGTGCTGCCATTGCACTAATGTAAGAATTGATTATGCATTGGTGCAACTTATAAACAAACGCTTTCCCCTACCAAATGTTCTTTTTAGCGGCAAGAAACCAATTCGACCAGCAATACAGCTTTTAACTCACCTTTCTTGTGGTTTCGGAAGAGCTCCAGCTGTTTCTGCTGCTGCCGACGCAGGGTGTTGACGATGGCGATGGCCAATCGCAGTGCTTCCCGTGGGTAACCGTGAGATCTCAGTGCATCTACCCTGGCGCAGGCCGTAGGGACGTGTTCTGTGATAGAAACCCCCCAAAAAATCCTTTAACAAATCTCAGATGGGCACAACAGAAACATATTCACCCGCACGCAAAAGGCTAGCGGGACAGAAAATAAAAATGCCTTTCATTTTGTTAGAAACTCTTGTTCTCGCTCCCTATAAAGCCTCCATTCATTGCTTTTTTTTGCTTAAACTCGCTCTGCTTTTTTTCTTAATGCTATAGACTGCGTAACACAAAGAGGCGAGTCAAGCAAACATCTTTTTCCGGCCGAACCGCTCACCGTGCCACAGGGGCCAGCTGCGAGAGTCAAAGAGCGAATTTTCAGTGTTGTCATGGTAACAGTAGTTGGTGTAGAGGTCGTCGTTGATAATGTGCTGTAAGTGGCTGTCTTGCCAGTGGAGATCGCATGCCTCGATGGCTCGCGTAAAAACCGTCCGGTGGGGCCGGGTGCCAGAATCTGAGGACGAAGAAGAAGAGGAGGAGGAGGAGGAGAGACAGGGAAAAGGGAAAGGAAATTGCTCTGTCATTCTCAATGCTAGCTCTGAGAGCGAGGGCCCTGGGGGCCTGTCAGTCAGGGGCAAACGGTAAAACCTTCGGTAATAAGTCCGTAGATTAGTGCAGCGAGCTGAACTGTCATTCACAGGTGGTGCAGATACCGACATGACCGCTGCAAGATGGCATTACATGGGCTGGGTGATCTAGCTATAATAAATTATTATATCAAGCCTTTTGATAATATTTAATATGCAAAAACTAAGTAAACTATATGATGCAGGGACTTCTGTAAACATTTTTGAGTGATAACACAAATGAATCATTGAATCAGACAGTCAGTTCAAATGTTTGTGGTCTTATATGCAGAAGTCAGTCTCTTCTGCTCACCAAGGCAGCATTTATTTGATAAAAAAATACAGTAAAAACTGTAATATTTGTACAATTTAAAATAACTGCTTTCTATTTGAATATATTGTAAAATGTAATTTATTTCTCTGATGCAAAGCTTAATTTTCAGCATCATTACTCCAGTCTTCAGTGTCACATGATCCTTCAGAAATCATTCTAATATGCTCAAGAAACATTTCTTATTGTTATCAATGCGGAAAACTGTTGTGCTGATTCATATTTTTTTGGAAATTGTGATACTCTTTTCAGTATTCTGTGATGAACAGAAAGTTCAAAATAACAGCATTTATTTGGAATAGAAACATCATAAATGCCTTTACTGTCACTTTTGATCAATTTAATGCATACTTGCTGAATAAACAAATTAAATTCTTTCAACAATAAATATTACTGACCTCAAACTTTTGAACAGTCTAATAACACTTAAACAGCAAATGAAGTACATTGTTTTATTGTCAACAAAAACATACAATATATCATAAATATTTGCTATATCGCCCAGTCTTAGTGCATCCCAGACAAAAAAACTCTGATTAAATCTACACAACCTCTGTGCCAACCAGTCTAGAGCCCATTCATGCCCAAAATACCCATGCCTTAGGAAAAGGGGAAGTCATTTCTTTGCAATTACCTGTCTGGAGCATGAATATTTATAACAAAACACATCATAAAACCTCTGCAGACGCTGTCGCCTTGGTATAAAAGACCTGACTAATCGTAAAGTTTCAATGGAGCTATTCCCCCCCGCCCCAGCCCTTGCTTTCGCCCAGAGTTATGATTAGCACAGCAAGGACAAAAGCCAGGGAGGAAGTACTGAACCGCTGTTATTAGGGGCATTCCATTAGTCACACAAAGTCTAATAAAAGGGGTGCACGGAGGCACGGTTGATTAAAACACCCCGTTTCTGCCCCCCCCCCCATGACACGCGCACACACGCACACACACACACACACACACACACACACACACACACGCTTACCTTGGTTGCCGTGTGCACCCTGTGCTTCCTCCCACACACCTACATACAATGACACGCGCACACACACACACACACACACACACACACACACACACGCTTACCTTGGTTGCCGTGTGCACCCTGAGGCAAGGAATTGGTTAAATTGGGCAGCTCGTTGCCATGGTTACCGTCCTCCAAGGGACACACGTCCACACTGTTCCACTTCTTGAGCTGCCTGAGCCAAGCGGCCTTCTGTTCCGGCTTACAGTGGGGGTTCAGCACGATACACATCCACAAGGCACCTGGTAAACACAAAGCAATATGGAGGGATGCTTGGCGGTTTCTCAAGAAATAGATGATGTAGGCCTCCCCAAACGGCCTCCGAATTGGCCTGGGAGGTTCATATGGTACAAACAGACAGAGAGCTTCATTACGTCTGACAGACAAACAGATAAATAGGTCAGCTGACTGCTCGACTGAACGCCGTTAACGCAGACAAACGACCTCAGAGAGCTCGTCAAATCACTTCCTTTATGCTCTGCTTTAAATTTGATGTTAATCATATAATCCTGAGTCACTAATGACAGCAATTTCTCAGAATCAGCTTCATGTATTTTTGCTCAGTCTTACTGAAGTTGACAAGGAATTGAATGCAATTCTTTTGATTGGATGAATAACCAGATATGATTTTTGGATTTATATTGTTGTGATGTAACTTTCTGCTCTATGCACATTGAAAATAAAGATACAGAATTTGGATGAGCAAATTTTGGACGGACAAATTTACGATGCAATTTAATGATGACAACATTATACATGAAACCTATCTATCCATCTATCTATCCATCTATCCATCCATCCATCCATCCATCCATCCATCTTGTGTGTGATTAAATGTAATCTGGAACACATAACTAGATTATATTACATTAAAATACTCGTAATCAGACTACAGTTACTTTTTTTATTGATTACACGATTACATATTTACATGGTCACTTGACATGCCGCTAAATCAAAATAATAGATATTTTTATTAAGTGTTTTATTTTGATTGTTGTAATTGAAAAAAATATATTTATTTTAATTTTATGATTTAATTCATTATTAGCTTTACATTAAACTCACGAACCCCCCTGCAGTTTCTTCACAAAGTCTATTTTGGGAAACTTTGATGTAATGTTTAATGCACTTCATGTTGTTGATAACAACGAATGGAATATATATTCTTTCTCTTTGTGTTTTTATATCAATATGGCCCTAGTAAAAAAGTAATATATATACAAATATATTTATTTCATATGAAGTATAGTTAAAATCTATTAACATATTTACTGGCATATCACTCGAGAGACTTACACGGATATAAAAATTATAATTAAACTTTATTTGGAGTACTACTTGAGCACAATGCACATTTCTTAATATTAAGCCCTAAAATGTGTTTTATTGTCACTATTGAGGAGGATTGTATGATCTATATAACAAGTCTCAGTTAGCCTAACGCAGTACACGTAGCAAGGTTTTTAGTAAATTATATAGTAAATAAAAACAGATAGAACAGAAAATACATTTAAGTATATTTATTATTTACTAGGGGGTACAAGATTACCCTATTTAAATCAATGTGATAAACAATTTAGGTAAAAAGTAATCTAAAAGTAGTCTGATTTTATTACCTGAAATGTGTAATGTAAAGGATTACTTGGATTACATTATTAACTACAATATATATAATTTAAATTGTAATTATAAAAACTTTCTCATCTGTTGACCAACGTTTCAGTAGATTTGGGAACTGACAGGAGAAAACCACTTCTAATTGGGCAAGCTGGCATTATTATTGGCTGATAATCTAAAAAAACTGGCCAAAAATCAGTCTATAATAGCACAATATCTACACAAATGGCTGCGGTCAATCTTGAGAAATGCAATTGAGAGATCAAAGCACTTTTGTTTATTGCAGTAATCTGATGATGAACAGCCCAGCTGATATGTTGGTTGATCAAAAATGATGGCAGCGAGTGGAGTTTATAGTCTATAAATACACCAAATGCTCACAATCCCAGATTTAAAAAATATAATAAAAATAAGTTAGATGACATCCATCCAGAAATACAGGCCTCTTTCAAGCCAAAGGTGCAAAGAAGTTGAGCATAAAGCTCCGGATCGATACGCGTACGTCCCTCACAGGACAAAGTTTCAGAACGTCACCGACGAGCAGCCGCAACCCATGAGGTTCATTTTGCCTCTAATTCATCCCATTGGCTGCATTAGGCAGTGATGTATGGAGCCTGACGCGAGCGCCGTGCCATACGGATTGTGTATGATGGTTTAATCACTCCCAGAGTGCTCCACAATGACATACTGAGAATACCTGCAAGAGCCAGCTGAGAGAACGAGAGCCAGAGATGGAGGAGGGGCGAAGGAGAAAACAACGAGACGGGGGGAGAAATGAAGCGAGCGGGAGAGACAAATGTAAGATGGCAGGAGAGGAATTAGATAGCAGTGAAAGAAAAGAGTGGAAGACAAAGGAGGAGAGAGAGAGAAGGAAAGCAGGAGGGAGAGATGTGAGGAAATCTGGAGGAGCACGGGAGGCTCGTGGGGGGATGGGACCGAGTCTCAGCTCTTTGTTTGGGCATGAAGGACAACAGACGTGGAAGAGATGAGAAAACATGCACCACGGAACATGCAAACACAGGACGCAGCGGCGTATCTGAAAAATGCAAATCTCAGAGACTTTAATGCCTCTGTGCCAGGAGAGGGTTAGAGGCAGGAGTCAGGGTGCAAATATAATAATCATCAAAGTATAGTAAATGTAATATATTGTGTTTTATAATAATAATTTATAATATAATATTAGGTGCAAAGTTTTTTGCTGCAAAATACTATTAATATACTAACAATAAATAATAATAATAATAATAATAATAATAATAATAATAATAATAATAATAATAATAATAATATTAATATA
>NW_015536474.1:881909-883358 GCF_001515605.1 Sinocyclocheilus anshuiensis | reverse complement strand
AATATGATATGATATGATATAAAATTATATAATATAATATAATATAATATAATATAATATAATATGCCTCTAAGACAGGATTAGGGTTAGAAATCAATTGAATATTACAGAAAACCAGATTTTCATGAATTTATGATGCTTAGTTCATGAACATCAGCATTCTTCTGTGTAATGCTAAACAAAAACTCTCAATAAAATAAGACATCAAATTCGATGCCCTTACAAACAACATCCACACAAGTAGTAAAGTCCGATTTGTGAGTGAATGATTCTCATGAGTCGATTCTTTTGAAAGACTCATGACTCAAGTTAAAGATACACATATGGAGTTCTATTCTAATAAATGCTACTAAAACAGCGCCAAGACATGCTAAATGAAACCGTGTCTACATCAGGCAAAAAAAGTTATTCACCCATTTTCCAGTTGCCCATAACTTGCCGATAACTAGTTAGTGAACATTCTTAGGTGGCATCTTCGACACTTCCAGTGTAGAGAACTTCAAGTCGACATGGTTGCTTACAGTATAAACATGTATTAAGTGGAAACGAGAACTGGCCAATTTCTTATGGTTACCATTCCTAGACAGACGCGAACGGATCTGCAACGAACAAGACAGTAAACACCACAAACAACAGCAAATAAGACATCATAAAACACTTCAAATCGGTTGTTATGGCTAAACCAAAGCTAAACTCGCCCGTCACATCGTCCAGTCCAGTATCTCTCGCAAACCACTGATTGAAAGCAAAAAATGGTTACAGCAGCTGTAATTCATTACGACAAGATCACAGTAAGTGAGGTCTGATGTTAGAGAGGGGAGAACGCTACATGCTAATCAAGACGCCGCTGGCTATTTAGCACGCCATTGTCTTAAACTTGCTGGCTATACGGCTTTGTGTTTGGACAATGTGAAGGATTAGCGCTCGCTAGTGTAATTTTGTCAGCTGAGAGAAGTCGTGGCCTAATTTCCAGCCTCCTCCGTCATACGTAACCTAGATGAAAAGGAGTCACTTTCAGCACACAGGCCCCTGTGCCCAGATTAATTAAAACAATATTGAGCTTTGCTGAATAAATTCATCCACACAAGCACACAATCACATGCACACATCCCCCCCCTTCACTCTGACTGCGTCTTTCACGGGCCTAATTTGAGCTTTCACTCCAAGTCTCATCCCTGCTGTCAGCACGCTTGTGTCGAGCCCAAAGCATCCCATGGTTCCACTCTCTCAGAAACACACATGCATAAACATAGCAAATGTTCAAGCAATATGGGCTTTTCAATGGGATCGACATTGACCAGGGCGACAATCAAATAATAATCATAATAATAATAATAAAACATTATAACAATGTCATATATAATTTATAAAATAATATGTGACCCTGGACCACAAAACCAGTCATAATTTTTGAAATTGAGATTTATACATCATCTGAAAGCTGAATAA
>NW_015536474.1:871706-877797 GCF_001515605.1 Sinocyclocheilus anshuiensis | reverse complement strand
AACTATTTACTATTTGAAAATCTGGAATCTGAGGGTGCAAAAAAATCTAAATATTGAGAAAATCGCTTAGTTCAAATTGTCCAAATGAAGTCCTTAGCAATGCATATTACTAATCAAAAATTAAGTTTTGATATATTTATGGCAGGAAATTTACAAAATATTTTCAAGGAACATGATCTTTACTTAATAATCTGTAGTTTTGACCCATACAATGTATTTGTGGCTATTGCTACAAATATACCCCAGCGACTTAAGACTGGTTTTGTGCTCCAGGGTCACATATAATATATGTGTGCTAATGTTTTTGGTGGGAAATAATAATTTTTAATATATAATAAAATGTGAAATAATATATCAGAAACAATAATCATCATAGTTAATATATAATATTTTAGAATATACTGGAAATAATAATAATGATAATAATAATAAGAAATAATCTTCAATATATAATATAATATAATATAATATATAATATAATATAATAATATAATATAATATAAAATATATATTTTTTGCTGGGATATAATTTATTATACACAATTAAATGTAATATAATATGAAATATAATGGGTGCCAAGTTTTTTTTGCAACAAAATCAGATTTTCGTGAACTAATAATGAATGGTTCTTGAATGTCTACACATTCTTCTACAATGCTCAGTAAAATAATAAGACGCCAATGTCGATGTCTTCACTGGTTGCACACAACAACAAACAAACGCCATCCACACAACTAGTATAGTCTGATTGTGATGATCAGTCATTATGAAAGCATAAACACTGCGACTGCTCGAGCAGTATGGGTTTTCTATGGGGCCGACGGCGAGCAGAGCGACTGCCACTAGCAGCACCAAACGTAATTGTGAAAATAATGAATAAAAGCGATCCGAGACCTGCCTGATGCAAGCGTGCCTTTGTTCCCCCAACAAAAGCAACCCGCTCGCAGCAGAGGGAGCGAGAGACGGATGAAGGAAGCGGCGGAGTGAAGGATGCTGGGAGGGGCGAGCGTATAAATCTGGGCTGTAATCTCCCTCTCGCACTCGCTGGAAGCCGTCTCCTCCACTCCTCATCCTCAGCCTACCTGACCGCCGGTGTCAGATTAAGTGTCCGGGATTTAATGAAACAGTCTTCGCATTATCGCGCCTGTCAGGGAGGAAGAGGAGGGGGCAGCCTTCATAACGAAGGCTTCTCCAATTACGCCAGGGCTTAGAGGGCCTGACAGACGTAATGATTCATCTGAGAGAGGGGGAGAGGGAAGATGTGCCCCTCCGATCTTGCTCACCTCCTCTTTTTAATGAACCAGGGCCGCTCCACGGCTTCTTCAGGGGTGTAAGAGCTCTCAAAATGGCGGAGCTCGCCCGGAAGAGACAAAAACGTTATGTTCTCTTCCTGTCTATGCGGGCTGTTCTTGGCCAAATTAATCTGTAAACCAGATCAGACAAGACTAGAAACCTAGGAAATACTGTGCATATTGCAAACTGCATTTCTCTTAAATTCTGTGGGATGCAACATTATAAGGGTGTAGGACTCGTGTTGGTTGGGAGCCCCCATCCAGGGGCCACTCATTAAACTGCCCACTTCCCTTTGAGACACAAAGGGCCTCTCTTCCCCTTCCTGCAGCCTCTCCTCATCCTCCGACAAACAAAAATGTGACACAGAAGGCCTCACTGCACACAAACGCCCGCTAATCTTGTTCAGCCCCGCAAATTCACTGTCAGCTCGGACACAAAAGCATCAGCCTCTAAAACTCCAGCCCTTGAAACCTTCAAACAGAGGACAGAAACATAGTTTACACAAGTACTAAAGGCGGTAAAATGTTTTTGAACAAAGTCTCTTATGCTTACTGAGACTGCATTTATTTACTGTTAAAACAGTAATATTGTGAAATATTATTAAGATTTCAAATAACCATTTTCTATTTGAATATATTGTAAAATGTAATTTATTCCTGTGATGCAAAGCTGAATTTTCAGCATCATTATTCCAGTCTTCAGTGTCACATGATCCTTCAGAAATCATTCTAATATGCTGATTTATATATGCTGAAGCTGTCATTTTTCAAGATTATTTAATGAATAGAAAGTACAAAAGAACAGCATTTATTCGAAATGCTGTGACCAATTTAATGCATCCTCGCCGAATGAAAGTATTAATTCATTTCTTTATTGTAAATGCTAATGCTTGGCCAATGCACAGTAGATGAAGTATTAGTTTACTCTAATGCATGCAACAACACCAGTGCAAAAACACTGAGGCCATGTCCACACGTACACGGGTATTTTTATAAACTAAGTTTTTCCTTCTTCGTTTAAAAAAAAATCTCCGCCCACATGAAAACGCAAACGCATGCTATGAAGCACTGTCAAGAGCATGCCAAACCAACAGGTGGCGATATAATCTCAACCGTAAAACCCTGTTGGCCAATCGGAAGCCTGAAAAAGTCTCCAGTAGGCGGAAATAACAGCGCAGGCGCCGACGTCACAAGCCAAAAACTCTGGTTTCGCTGTCTACACGATAACACTGCAACTGGAGTTTTTGAAAATCTTCACCCTGGCAGGCGTTTTCAAAAATGTTCGGTTTCAGTGACCTGGTGCTGCATTTGCATGTGGACGAACGGCCTAACCGCGTAGAAAAAGCTGCGGTTTTAAAAATAACCGCGTTCGTGTGGATAGGGCCTGAGAAAAACTGCACTTGCACCACATTATCAACTGCATTTGGCCACGTTTCAACACATAAGATCAAGCTCGAGTAGCTAGAAACGGTTGCGTTCACATACTTGCGTAGTTATCTCATCAAATGCTTGAACGTTCGATTTGCGGGTCCATTGGTCTAGTGCTCTGCTTCTGCGCTTGGCACCCAGGGCCCTGGACTCCAGCAATTGTGCCCACTGCCGCCGAGTGCCAAGGCAAAATTGATGAAACATCACAGGATTTGAGAATTGGCAGGCTGACAAGATGCGGCGAGCCAGTCACAATTAAAATGATTACACGTCCTTCCAATTTTCACCGCTTTCATTCCAATAGTGCTGATAGCAGGAAATTGAGATGGAAAGGCGGCAAAAAACATGATATATTCCTTACATATACTACGCTAGGTGGATTGAATGGCAGTGTTGTTGGCTCCGTGTGTTTTGATCCAGTTACAGTAATTGAAGCAATAGAAGCAGGACGCAGCACTTCGGCCTAAAGTGCGTCGCCGGTTTCGTGTGCTTACCACAGTATATTTTAGACGGAAACACCCGAGAGGGTTTTAAGTGGGAAAAGAATATGCAATATTGATCAAGAGCAAAAGCTACGAATATGCAATCTGGCAACGGCAGCATCCTCTAAATGGCCGTCCTCAGAGACGCAGGTGGATTTTAAACGGAGATCCGCACAGACGCTGAGTGCAGTGAAGACGGACTCAAAAAAACACGGCGGGACTGAGAGAAACAACACAAGCGACCAGTTCCCATACAGATGCCACACAAGATCTACATGCAATCTAGCACAATAAGTCTTGCATCCAAAAAAAAAACTGATTCAGCCGAAATCCGGGTGCTGAAAAAGCAAAAAGTTGATTGTTTGTGTTGTTCTCACCTAACTCGTCCCACAGCTGCCGATATTTGTCCGTCATGGTGGTTCCCTGCTGCCGCCACAGAGCCAGCCGCGGGTCCGCCATGAACTGCTCTGTGATTAGCGTTAGCATGCGAGCACCGTTCGAGTCCCGCATCTTCAGCATCTCCCGTACCTGCAGGACAATGCATACACACATGCAAGATTTAAGAACTGGCACCAAAAATGCTAAACATGACACCATATCCAATGATTAAAAGTCATTGGATTAAAATGATTGAATGATTAAAAATATTTTGTTCAAACTAGCTACGACCATGAAAAGTGGTGCAGGACAGGACATTTTATTTTCATTCTGATCACTCTAGACACATAAACATGACCAGATTTTTAAATAAGTCTCTTCTGCTCAAGCTGCATTTAATTGATAAAAACCAGTAATATTGTGAACTATATATATATATATATATTTTTTTTTATTGCTGTTCTGGAAACATTAAATCGCTCACTTATGCATAGCAGCATATTTTTATTATTATGAGGTAATTCTATTCCTTATTTCATTTATTTTAATATAATATAATTTTATTAGAATATGATAAATATTTGCTCAAATAATAAAATAAAATATATTTCATTATATTTTTATTATTATGAGGTAATTCTATTCCTTATTTCATTTATTTTAATATAATATAATTTTATTAGAATATGATAAATATTTGCTCAAATAATAAAATAAAATATATTTGATTATAATTATTTTTAATTAAAATATATTAGTGTCATTAACATACAGAAATGTCAAAAACAGCTTGCTTAAATTTATTAAACAAATAAATCATTTTTAATCAAAAGATTTTATTAAGTATTTTTATTTATAATATATTTTATAAATTATATAAAATATATAAATCAGTGTCATAAATCAGAAAACCGATGGAAACCATGATACATTTTCTTTGTCAGGATTCTTTAATGAATAGAAAGTTCAAAAGAACAGCATTAATTTTTGTTTATAATAAATGTCACTTTTGCTCAATTTAATGCATTTTTGCCGAATAAAATCATTTCTTTCAAATGACCCCAAACTTTTAAACAGTAGTGTAGCTCCACCCACACAGAAATTTAATTGGTCCCAAGTTCCACTCAACTTATGCATTAAACATGAAATGTTTTTTGATTGGCCTTGATTTTGTAGCTTCTTAAAGTATTTTATTTGCAAACAGAACACTTTTTTTTTGGTTCAAGGTTGCGTCATGCCTGGTTAGGACATCTTTTATGAGACCATCCAGACAGGACGCATTGCATTTTATTCAAATGTAGTGAGTGAGTTTATACTAGCATGCTAAATTTCAAGCGTTTCATTATTTGATCGCTTAAAATGCTAATGCAGTGATGTGGAAAAGGTCAAATCATCCCGAGTGGCTCCTGGAACTTCAGCCCACCTTTGAGAACAGGAGATTGAGCTGTTTGCCCGAGCCATGGTATCCCCCCTGGGACAGGAAGAGTTTGACCTGCTCCTGGACCTGCTCCTCGTCCAAATGCCAGCAGTTCTCATCGTCCACGCTGGCCCCCGCCGTGGGGTCCGGGGCCCCTGATTTAGAAACACACAACCAAGCGATCAGCGAACAGTATGGTGATGCTTATGCTGATCAAATGGGACTTTCGCAAAATAAAGCCCATAAAACGAGGCATTACAGATCATAGTCATGGAAAATCAAAGCCAGAGATTATTTATCAGCCAAACTTTGAACTTTGTTCAACGCAATTAGTGCAAGCGACACAGAGCCTTAATGCAATGCAGAAGCGCGCTGGTGTTCGAGAAGGAAACCCCCGAACCCCAAACAGCGGCTGATGATTTAAGCGCCCTCGACAATGCTGAGGGTCTATAGTAAAGATTTATTAAACGCCACATCAAACCAACTTCCTGCATTCCAGCCGTGACCTCACACAGCCCCGGCCTGATGAAAGCACTTCCTTTTCCCCCCCGTTCTGTAATGTGCTGTTTGCCGACGCTTTTCCCCCCTATAATTGGCACATCCGCTTTAGATTTTCCCTTCCCGACAAAAGTGAAATATAATATGACCATTGTGCCTAATGCAGAGACGATAAGAGAGACCAGAAGAGTCTTTCTTTCCCTTTAGATTTATGTCATCAGGGCATAATACTGGCAGCAACAGCTCCAGAGCCTAGAAACAGTGCTAATACTAATCTGTGTGCACTTTACAATATCAGCCAACTCCTTTTTAAAGGGTCCGGTTATGGAAATTTGGATTTTGCTTACCATTTTCCGCAGATCTATAGAAACTAAGCTGCAAAAGTGTCTTAAAGGGGTCCTATTATGCTCTTTTACAAAGTCTTGATCTTGTTTTAAGGGTGTACTAGAACAGGCTCTTGACTTATCGCGCAATATATGTACATGACCTCAATAACTTTTGGTGACGCAATATATCGGCCATTATATTTACTTAAAAATGAATGTCACCATGTTTTGTACATTCCACTTGCGCCTGTGTCTTTTGCAGCTTCTCG
>NW_015536474.1:869028-871547 GCF_001515605.1 Sinocyclocheilus anshuiensis | reverse complement strand
CAGCTCTTCTTCTTGGTTTTCTCTGATGCACTAACTCTGCAGCAGCACTTCTTCTTCGTCGTCTCGTCTGATGCGCTCACTCAACCAAGCGTTCTAACCACTACCTCGCCCCTCTCCACCCCCCAACCATTCCAATTTCTGTAGGCGGGAATTATTTGTAATGATATTCCAATGAGCCGTTTTGTGATATCACAAAGCCCGGAAAACAAACGCTGTAGTCCAAACGAGCCGTTCATTGTAGTTCTTGAAAAGGGATTTTTTTAAAAACGAAATATCTCCCTTTGGAGTGGACTTTGAGATTTGTAACTTTCTAGATCTTTTTTATAACCAAACATACACACTACACACTGACTAAAATTAAAAAAGTGAAAAAGCATAATAGGACCCCTTTAAGACGTTATCTTCATGTTTGTGATACCACACTTTACATTAGTGACTACATTTACAGGCAACCCACAAGTCAGTGCTATTGCACATGGAAAACTGGATAATCAAAAGATCATTAACATACAGAAATCTTAAAGGTGCTACAGAAAAAAAAAAACAGCTTGTTTAATTCTAAGGATAGACAAAGGGTGGGAAACTGGTTATGTAAAATAAATTCATTAATAACAAAATAAAGTTTTAAAAAAGTAAATAAATAAATGAATCAAGAATAATATAAGCTCAACATAATAATAAATAAACAAAATAATATAAATAATATAAAAATACAAATATAATGAAATATAAATATAAAAAATAATATAAATAAAACAAATATTTTCATTTTGTATTTTATTTTTGTATTTATTTTATAAGTATAATGACTAAAAAAATAAATATAAAAGTATAAAAATAAATGCAGAAAATAGTTTATTATAAATATCTCAATAAATGCTACAAAATGCAGAATATGGGCCTTTGATGCTATAACAAAAAGCATCCAAAAAAATCCAAACAAAACAATGTCTTTTAATCTCAATATAGTAAAATAAATAAATAAATAAAACTGAAAATAAAAAATAAAAGCTCATGTAAAATATTAATAAATAAATAATATAAATACTATACTATAATAAATACTATACTATAATATAAATACTATAAATAATATAAATTATGCAAAAATACATTGTGTATGTTCTATATTGAAAAAATAGTTCCATGTCATTTGTTACGTATGGTGACATGCAATAACTGATATATTTGAAGTTCCATAAATGTGAAAATAGACTAAAAATGGAGCACTTCACATGCACAATATACAAACTGAAAACCAGACTTCTGAAATAACCTGGGTTGTATAATAATATTGTTTTATTTACTTTTAGATTTGTTTTATAAATATACAAATTTTAAACAACAAATCTGTTATACTATTATAAATATGATATTATATAAATA
Organism: Sinocyclocheilus anshuiensis; assembly: GCF_001515605.1. Classification (NCBI taxonomy): domain Eukaryota; kingdom Metazoa; phylum Chordata; class Actinopteri; order Cypriniformes; family Cyprinidae; genus Sinocyclocheilus; species Sinocyclocheilus anshuiensis. The sequence goes on along the minus strand of NW_015536474.1, from coordinate 870,161 downwards.
GAAACTACGAAAGTTTAAGCCTAGTTCTGGTAGTTAGCTCTGTTAGACAGAAGGAACGTCAAGCAGTAATGCTCTTGATATCAAGGGTGCTTGAAGCGCGTTCCTCGGACGCAGCCGGAGCTCACCGTGCACTTGATTGATCTCGGAGTTCTGCGAGAGAATCTCGTCGGCCAGTTTCTGGGCCGTGGGCAGCACTTCCGTGTGGTGGACGGTGATGAGATACTGCACAAACTTCTGCAACTGGTCCCTGTTCATCTGGAATAGAGTCTCTGAGATGGGGAGATGAAGTTTGACCTGCTCGGGCCGCCGTACGCGGTACAGGGACAGCGCCACCACATGAGCGCAGTAGAAGATGTCCTTGTTTCCACAGCCGCACGTCACGGAGGTGATCTTGCAGCGGTCGAAGCTAATGGCTACGCTGCACACCATCTCGGGTTCTGACGGCGTGGCCGGTTCTGTCACTGTGCCGCTCAAATGGAAACCTGAGAGACAGAGAGAAAGAAAGAGCTCAATTCTGGATACGGTGTATGCTATATTTTTCCAACTGTTTGGACAGTCCAGAAAATTCCATAAATGTTTTCTGACTATATTTTCTCCAAGAGCTTTGATGCTCCACTTAATAAATTCTGCATTTTAAATGATCAGGCTTTATTTTTTCAAACTGATTGGTTTTCCTCTAGTCTAGTGGATTAAATAAATAAATAAACAAACAAACATTATTTAAAAAAAATTAAAAATGAATAAAACCAAATAAATAAAAATGCTTACACAATGAAATAAAAACAAAAAAAAACTAAATAAAGGCAAAAATAAATAATTAAAAAATACTTTAAAATAAAAATACTAAATATGAATTAAAAATAAGAAAACAAAAGAAAAAAATGAAATCAACACGTCAAAACTAAATAAAATAAAAAATATATTTGTATAAAATTAATTTTTAAAAAATAAAATAAAAACTCAAGTGAAAGTAAATAAAAGAATTAAAAAAAAAAGAATAAAAAAAAACTAAATCTAAAATAAATTCTCTAAAAAAAAAAAAAAAAATGTATTAAAAAACAAAAAAAAACACAAAAAAAAAAAAAAAAGTCCATAGAAAATTAGTAAAGCAGCCAACCCTACAAATACTTGCC
>NW_015536474.1:859641-869009 GCF_001515605.1 Sinocyclocheilus anshuiensis | reverse complement strand
ACTAAAAAAAAACAAATAAATAAATCCCACTGACACAAATGAATTCATGACATTTTCAAAATTCATAATCTAAAAAAATAAAATCCACCTATCTACGAGTCTGGCTGCATAACCAGCCACCTAGCAACCAATCGGAACACCTTAGCAACCATTCAATATTAAATGTTAAGATAAAGTGAAAATGGATACAGTCTGATACAATGTAAAGCGTGAGAGAGGATGAGGAAGTTTCAGTCTATGAGTGGTGAACAGATGTGTGTGTGTGTGTGTGTGTGTTGGGGAGGGCGAAGTGGGCGGAGCTGCTCGGTGACTGGCGTGTGCCTCTACAAAAGCAGGACTGAATAATACAGATGCTCATTAGAATATTATTTGAAGTGTCTATCCAAAAGAGGCGGAGAATCGTACATTTACTAGAAAGTAAAGCAGACATTAATGAGCGCGTCTCAGCCGCCTCACGGCCAGGGAGTTCAAATGTGCCCGTCTACAGCCGACTTCACTTCCTGCTCGGGCTGCTTCCAATATTTAAGCACTTAAGTACTTAATTTGTGCCTTTGTTCTATTGTTTTCATTTGTCCTACTGCTTGCCAAGTAGATTGTCCAAAAATAAATTAATAAACACCACAATTATATACAATTAATTGAAAAAATAACTAAATAGAAATAAAATATATTAATAATAAATACTGTTTTCATTCATCCCACTGATTATAATTGTTACAAAAAAATCTAATTTAAAAATTAATTAATTAACAATGTATAAAAATGAAATTAAATAAAAAGTACTTCTAAAATTAACTTAAAAACCAAATAAAATACTTTTAAAAATAAAAATACGAATTATAAATAAAATAAGATCAAGAAATACTTTTTAAAAATAAATAAATAAATAAAATATAATATATATAAAATATAAATATAAATATTTATAACAAGAAAAAAATAAAAATAATAAAATAAATAATTTTAAGATATGAATTAAAAACATAATAAAATAAAAAATAAAATTAATTTAAAAAATAAAATTTAAAAAATAATTCCCACTGACAAAAATGAATTCATAAACATTTCAAAAATCAGAATTTGAAAATGTAAATAATATAAATAACATATATTTAATTTTTTTTTTAAACTTTTACATAAAGGAGTGTTCAATATTAGTTTTGCATTGACTACTACTATTTTGTTATTGAGACAATCCTAGTCTATTCTTGCTACCCTAATACACATAGACATCAAAACCACCAACCTGCATTAAAATAATATCATAAACTACTTCTATTTAATGGAGTCTGTGCCTCACATCCAAATGAGCTCTTGCTTAAAGGGTAAGAAAGCCTCCTAACCCTTAAACAGCACATATCCTGTTAGCGGTGGGAGCAGCCCACTATTGGTACGAGAGAAAAGGGATGAATGTTCAAGTTTCACTTCCTTTCCCAAAGTGCTGACCCAGCAGTGTCCACCTATACGCCTTTCCACAATGCTAAATATATTCAATCACTTGAGAAAAGCCTTCGCTTGTAGGATGTGGAGAAAGAAGACGGCAGAAGCAATTTCGAAACAGAGTTCAAGAAAAGCTTTTACAGAAGGCCGAACGCAGAGGAACTGGAAGGCAGCGCTCCAATCCATGTTTTTGCCAACAACGCTTACATAAGACAACGTTTGATCCTGTGTTCGCACCGGTCATGTGCAGGTTTGAGTGGAAACAAGAAGTCGAGGCTAATACACCCACCTAGTGTGCTGACTACTGGCTTTAAACGTGCCGCAACGTCAAACCCTGGTTAGTGTTTAAGACGGTCTGATCTAAATAAACACATGACGCACATCTAGACGTCTTCAGTGGGGATTCCTCAGCGCAAACCACCCTCTGCCTCAGGTAACAATGCTTTATTCATCTGCACGGGATGCAAACAAAAGCAGCGATGTTTCGTATATCACGCCGCAAATCAACTAATTACGCAGGCGGTCTCAAGGTGGCCACTTACAGCGCTCTGTTCATCACCAGACACAAACACTTTAACTCTCAGACGACGGGCTCAGCAGCGAGCTTCATAATCAAAATTATTTTTCTCTAAAATGCTCCCAGAGGACAGGGAAGGTAATAACAAAAGCAAGCGCAGATTTGGAAGCCAATATATACAAACGCGGGAGAGATTCTGCTATTCATCATGACTCCAATGAATCTGGAGCAGCACGTGTGCGCCGATGTTGTGAATCGCTGCATTAACAGACGACGCACCGCTCTGGGTCACCTTACATCATGAAATTAAAAAAGAAAGAAAAAACAAAGTGTCATGAAAATAAAAAATAAAAGTGCAGTGGATGAAAGGGTTTTCTTATACACACACACACACACACACACACTTTATATACAAAAAAAAAATTCAAAAACGAAAATTGTTTGTGGTCATTTATCCTACACACTTATCAATCACCTACAGGTGTGCGAGGGTAATTGTTGATTGATATATGTAAAAAAAAAAAAAGGTAAAATTTAAAATTTCGTATTCAGATAAATGCAATGACACCACAGACACAAAACAGGTTTTGTTCTTTGAGCAAAGTGTATTTTCTCCATTCCGTGCTTTTGATTTCAGGGTGAAATATGACCTGTATATTTTCTTGGCAAGTTTCATGAGTATGGGATTACATCTCTGCCACAATTCTGCGTGCGAAAGATCATATTTTGAGCGCGCAAAAGTGTGTTTTGCACACGCGCGAACTGAGTATAAGTTGAGAGTGACTCTTGAAGGACCAGCACCACATCCTCTTGTACCACTGTTTGAAGAATTTATCTTCCGGAATCTGGCCGCAAGTTTTGGGAGTTCATTTTTAGTCCTGTTTAATAATTATGCTCACCTGAATATAAGGCGTTTTTCACTTCCAGCCTTCATGAACAATAATATATAGATTATAAGTGATTAAATACAAGATTAATAGCAGTTATTAAGACTGATGTTGTTTGGAATTGGTCAAATGTGCTTGGAAAAAAATATAAACAGAATATCAACTTGCATAATAATTATGCATGCACTGTACTGTATTGTGTTGGGTTGGGTTGTGTTGAGGAAGCCAGCCGTCGATATTTAGAGAGCACTGAGGGCAGGCAACAGGTGAGCAAGCTAGTGAAACATTGCACGCGCAAAAGAGTGAGACTGCACACATCCAAAAACTTATTTTAAATGCAAAATTGATTTTCATGCGCTCTAAATACTTTCTTCTTTGCGAAACGAACATTATCTCAACAAAACTCAGATCGCGCGCGTGCAAAATGCACTTTTGTGCGCTCAAAATATGATCTTTCGCACGCAGAATTGCGGCAGAGATCTTAGCCTATACATGAGACTCACCCATAGACAGATCCTGACGATACACAGCAGCACACACACAAACACACATGTATCCACACTCTAAATGGTTTTCTTGGCATAGAGGCGGATTTGGAGACGTGGGAACTCTTTAACGAGCTGCTGGCGTCAGGAGAGGATGTCGTACAGGGAGAGCGCAGAGTCTCCCGAGTCCTCGTATCGTGCGAGGAGCCGTGTCTCCAGGACAGTTCATCTGTTAGACCAGGTTAAAGGCTGCCGGGAGCTTCCTGCTGTTCTCTGGCTGCCTGCTAAATAATTAGCCTCACCTCCACCAAACACCACTTTCTCCCTGCATTACACTGCTGAGCGTAAGCTACTTCATCTCTCGGTTTTTTGGAAGATTCACTGAAGCAGTCGATTCTACAGCACTACAAACAATTTTAAATATTTATTGAGTTTTCTTATAATTGATATTTACATATTTTTAAAATATGTATGAGAACATGACTAGAGAAAAAGATTTCAATTTTTAAAAATGCATTTTAAAAATGTTAATTTGAAATTTTAAGTATTTTTAATTTTTACATATTTTTATATGTAAAAAAACTTAAATTCATAAAAAAATCTTTGCATAAAAATATTTGTAAAAAATTACATGTAAATATATATATTTTTAAATATAAATATTTTGCATATTTACATATTTTAAAAAACAAAAACTTGAGGAAACATTACATTAATAAACATTTTCATAATTTAAAAATTACATGTAATTTTTTTTATCTAAATATTTTTATTATTTACATATTGTTTAGCAACAAAAACAAAATATTTAAATTCTAAAAAATTCACACGACATGCAAATTACATGGAAATATTTTTAAACAAGCATTTTTTATATTAACACATTTTTAAGATATGAGAAAAATATTTACATTAAAACATACACATATTTTCTAAATATCTACATATTTTTAATATTTACATATTCTTTTTACAAATATGTAAAAAAAAGAATATATATTTAAATATATTTGTAAAAAGGATTTTTACACATTAAAAATAATTTCTATATATATTTTTAAAATATAAAACTTAAAATATATATTCCATATAAACTCTCAATTGAGCTCATAAAAGATGCACGCATAAAAGTGCAACATGTCACAGCTTTAAACAAGCATTTTTTATATTAACACATTTTTAAGATATGAGAAAAATATTTACATTAAAACATACACATATTTTCTAAATATCTACATATTTTTAATATTTACATATTCTTTTTACAAATATGTAAAAAAAAGAATATATATTTAAATATATTTGTAAAAAGGATTTTTTTACACGTCAAGTATTTTAAGTGAAGGCATTTTCTATTATAATTGCACTATGTACGCAACGCAATGGCGAAAGCAGCTTCAATGTACCTCGCACATGCCACAGTGACATTTATTGGGTTTTTATGACAAATAATTATACCCCATGTCGTATATCATGCTTTTATAAGCTGGAGCTGGCGGATGCGTGCCTGAGTTATGTCAGCGCCCGTCCTGCAGGGGGATTTACTGCGCCGACAGATAATGTTTAAGGCAGAGTTAATGGAATAGCTGGGGCAACAAGACAATTAGTTCGACTTTAATTAAGACATTTTCTCTGTGGTCAGTTTTATTTAAGCACTTAGGTAAAACCCTGAGGAGTTCACACACTTCAGACTGGCACAGCAGGACAATCTATAGCTAATACGCAGCTTGGGACAGCGGGAAATTACAACATGCTAGAAATGCTAACGCGATGCTGCTACAAGAGGCAGAAATAAGCTGATTTGAGAGTTTTGAACTTGGTCTGACCGCTGATGAGGTCAGGATTTAGATTATGGATGGACCATCTAGTGTGGCAGTTATCAACTGGGGGACAGTTGCATATGACGTTTAGCATTGTTTTTTCTTTTCTAAGCATAGATTGTTAAAGGGACAGTTGACCCAAAAATGAAAATTGTAATAATTTATTTCACCCTCGTCATTACAAACATGTATGGCTTTCTTCTTTCTATAAGATTTTATTATTTTTTTTTAAGCTATTTTGAAAGTTGGGATCAAAACAATATTGAACCTTACGTACTTTTATTGTTTGGATAAACAACAAAAAACATTTTTTTAAAATGTTAGAAGACTTTTTTTTTAACAGGTAACAGCATTTCAGGTCACCTTAAAATGAAATGAAAAATTAAATTAAATTAAATTAAATTAAAAATAAAAATTAATTAAATTTAAAATTAAATTAAATTGAATTAATTTAAAATAAAATAAAACATAAAATAACATACAATAACATAATCCCGAAATAGGCTTTTTCTTAAAGCAAAATATATATAAAAATATATTATAAAATTACTATAAATATCAACAATGAAATTATAAATAAACAGAAAATAAATAATACATTTTACTACACACACACACACATTCCTTTTTGAATATTTATTTATATATTGAGTAATTTACATATAATTTTATATACAATTTTTATTGACCTATGCCTTTAAGATGGCAAACTAAACAGGTTTTTTTTTTTAAACGGGTAAAAGCAGTTCCCTTTTTTGGGGGGGAATGACCAAAGTTGTGCTTCCAAACAAGCTGTATTTTGGCATAAATTCATTGGTCACTTGGCAAAACTAGCCAAACTATGACACAGTGTTAACATATAAGGATAGTGTGACATGCCCACTTCCTCAAAAATGAAACTACACAAAAAGCAAAGAAAATACAACCAGACTGAGATAAAGGTTTTGGTTTCTTATGAACTTATATTATACAAAACAACAAATATGAAGTGTAAATCCCGTGAGTTCTCAAAAAAACTAGTTGAGAACCACAGATCTAGGTCTGCATAAGGGTGCTTTTATGCAACCAGCGAGGTGAAGTTTCTATCAGACGAGCTGCTGGATCTGCCGTGAGGACCTGACGCTACCGAGTCGAGGAGATTGATAACTCCTCGTTTCCTGGCCGACAGCGAGGCTAGTCACTCTCACACACCCTGACAAAGTAAATGAAGAAGAATGGCGGCTGGGGCTTTTTTCCACCCCTGAAAAGCACAGCAGAAATGTGCGCAGACAGCCTCGCGTTTCCAGAGATCGACAAGTCTGAGTGCTGTGCAAATTTCCACCATAAATCCTCTCCCGTCCAACGCCGGAGCACTACATCCCATGCCGGCCTACAAACAGACGTGCATCTAACCTTTCCGGCCCCAAAACCGACCTTTTCAAGTATTTCTGTCTCGAAATGTCCAATTAGCTCTGACCCACACATTGGAAAAGGCAGAGGAATGCAGCACAGCTACTAAACACAAACGTCTCATGCATGCTTACCTGCATAAACAGAACAACGCATATCGAAGATTTTACAACAAGAAGGGCTGACATCTGTGTCGCACTGCTTGTTTTCACAAGGAAGCCCACAATGCATTGCTCAACATCGCTCGTGCAAACAAACAAGTGGTTTCCATTATGCTGGAAGATATTGGAGCCAGGGAATGTTTGCTTTGGGGACGATGGCAGCGATTCGAAACACGGTGCTTAATGATGCAAAACCTGTTTTTGTTGTTTACCCTTGTAGGCCTGTATCTGGCCATCATCTTATTCCCGCCACCCTGGCAAGAACAAACCGAATTTAATGTGATGTGTGTTTTCAGCCCACTGGCTCCACAGTCACACCCCTCCAGATGAGCAGCGAGACGCCACTTGCTTTATAAAGTGCTTCAGTCATGAAGAGGAAAAACGTGATAGTGTTGAGAATGTGAAACCATTTTTTAAAGAAACAGTTCACCCAAAAATGAAAATTTGCCAAAATTTACTCGCCCTCAGGTCATCCAAGATGTAGATGAGTTTGTTTCTTCATCAGATTTGGAGAAATGTAGCATTATATCACTTGCTCAGCAATGGATCCTCTGCAGTGAATGGGTGCCGTCAGAATGAGAGTCCAAACAGCTGATAAAAACATCACAATAATCCACAAATAATCCACACCACTCCAGTCCATCAATTAACGTCTTGTGAAGTGAAAAACTGCATGTTTATAAGAAACAAATTAATCATTAAGGCATTTTTTCCAGCTAAATTATGAGTCCTCTATCGATAATAATGCTTTCTCCAGTGAAAAAGTTGTCTTGTCTGAATCAGGAGAGAAATATGCACAGATCAAACACTGTTTACAAGCAAAAACAGTCCAAAATAGATGCTAAATAAATATGTGGGTGGATTTTGATGTGAGAGGACAACAGAAGATGGACTGGAGGTTTCACTGGAGGAAGCGTTATTATGGATTATGGACAGTTTACACTTAAAAATGCCTTAATGATGGATTTGTTTCTTACAAACACACAGCTTTTCACTTCACAAGACATTAACTGATGGACTGGAGTGGTGTGGGTTACTTGTGGATCATTGTGATGTTTTTATCAGCTGTTTGGACTCTCATTCTGACGGCACCCATTCACTGCAGAGGATCCATTGGTGAGAAAGTGATGAAATGCTACATTTCTCCAAATCCGATGAAGAAATAAACTCACTACATCGTGGATGGCCTGAGGGTGAGTACATTTTTTTAAATCTTTCTATTTAAGACTAAAAAGGAGAGGAAAAAATGGTTTAACTTAGTAAGCCATCAAATCAAAAACTAAATTAAACTAAAATGAAACAAAAAGAAAATAAAGAAATATGATTATTGAAGGCGGGGCATAGAGGAGAAACAATAATGTACAGTATGTGGAAAATAATGTGATTTTTGAACCTTAAACAACAACATATGACCCCTTTAATATTATTCTGCAATGATGCAATAAATTGAACAAAATTGACGGTAAAGACATTTACTATGTTCCAAAAGATTTCTAATTCAATTAAATGCAGCGTTGAACTTTCTATAAGGAAAAAGAAAGTCTGCGCTCTTTTTTCCTCATCCCAGCATGATTAGAAAGCATGTGAACATGTGCGTTTCTGTGTCTCATGTGCAAGTTATTAAACGCTGACATTTCAACCCCTCCGCGCCCTTAAGGCGGGTCACCCACGAGTTCCCAAAGAGGCCAGTGTGTCTCAAAAGTAGCCAATTTTAGCCCGAGCCCAACACTGCGACGTTGTTCCAGAAACCAAGTTAACCGTACTGAAAGCCTCACTCCGTTTCTACACAAACCAGTTTGTTTTCTTCTTCGGACCACCCAAACACATGGGAGCGGATCAAAAGCATTTTTAACACAGCCGTTAACGTCTGCTAAACCAGTCGATGGAGCGATTACTACCACGTCCCCTCAGTGCTCGCCACTTCAAGAACAAATTAGATGTTAAAAATATAAATTCAAAGTCAAATAACAGCAGCCAAATATAGTATATAATGCTCGCGAAATGAAAGAGGGGAGTTGGAAACCTTGAGCGGGGTCAAGGAGGAGCTGCTTCCCTGCTTACAAATTAAATAATTGATCTCATGAGACGTTTGGACAACATTAATGACTGCAATCGCAGCCTTATATTTATGAATACTTCAGCAAATTCAATTCCATAGCGAAATACTTGTCTAATTGAGTTTGGAAAATCCCAGTGAAGTAAATATAACCGACGTCGTCAGCTGTGAATTATCTGGAAATAAACTTGATGAAAACATGCTAGACTGTTATTGACATACATTTGTGATGTTTTCTTCATCCTGCAGTGGACTGAAGCACATCGTTGGGCTTTAGCAGTAAAATTACCAATATATGCAAAAGTATAAAAATCATTTAACATACATGTTCAAATTTTAAATTGAATCTAATGTTAAGTCTAAAGAAATACATTAGATATTCACAATATATCTGTGATGATTGTGATGCCAATATAAAATATTTGTAGGTAAATATTGCTGTTTATTTATATGTACTGTTATATTAGTGCATATAAACAAAGATTTCTAAGTAGTATATAAAAAACATTACTCCTTCTGACTTCAAATCAAAAACATAAATATTGAAAATAAAATGAGACAAAGGCAAAACAATTTTATTTTATCTATTAATCGGCTCGCCAAAAAAATTATA
>NW_015536474.1:847066-859553 GCF_001515605.1 Sinocyclocheilus anshuiensis | reverse complement strand
ATATATATATATATATATATATATATATATATATATATGAGGATGCATTAAATCGATCAAAAGTGACAGTAAAGACATTAATAATGTTACAAAGGATTTCTATTTCACAAATGCTGTTCTTTTGAACTTTCCCTTCATCAAAGTATCTTGAAAAAAAAAATCGGAGTTGCTTTCAACATTTGTTAAAAATCAGAAATGCTTACTGAGCAGCAAATCAGCATATTAGAATGATTTCTGAAGGATCATGTGACACTGAAGACTGGAGGAATGATGCTGAAAATTCAGCTTTGCATCACAGGAATAAATTACATCTTACAATATATTCAAATAGATAACAGTTATTTTAAATTGTAATAATATTTCAAAATATTACTGTTTTTGTTGTATTTTCAATCAAATAAATGCAGCCTTGGTGAGCAGAAGAGACTTCTTTCAAAAGCACAGGTGAGCTCATGAATTCATGGACATGCACAGCACGGTCAGTCAGATGTAATGAATGAATCCCCCTCTGACCCACAGAGAGCTGCATTCTGGGTATTAGACTGCCTATATTGTTTCTGTGAAAGGCTGACTGAAAATAACCAGAAAATGGCCCTTGATCTGCAGGCTGGAATTACATCTGGTCTCCTGAAAGCAGACACTACAGGGACTTGCCGCAGCAACATTCAGCCATTTACCTAATGTTTACATCTACAGTCAACAGGAAACGCCGTTCATAAGCCTTTTTACTTCCATAATGCAATGCAAACTGCTTAATAAGAAAGTTGCATTTGATTTCATGTTGATTTGCAAGCATATACCTGCTTAATGCACGACTCGGTGTGTTTCCACATCCTATGCTGATATGTAGAGTGTGTAAAAGTCTTGGTGTGTGGTCCGTCGGTAAACAGCGTGCCACAGGTCTTCTCCTCTCGGCTCCAGAGGCCTGGAAAAGCACAGCTGCAGCCCAGCGGTGTTTTCACAACAATCAGGCTTTACCGTGCCACACGGGGCCCTCGTCCACTAGCCCTCTTCTAGTGCTCTGTTTGCTCAGCGGATCACTTTCCCAAAACACACGAGAGAGGAGGGAGCGGAGACCAGAGGAACACACCCCTCCTACACACACAGATACGCAAAAGAAAAGAAGAAACAGACGTACACCTGTTTCCTGCGGTGGGCTCGGAGACACTATACGCTGCTCGTGTGGGTGGGTCGCGCCGGGCACTGATTTGTGTTACAGGATGAAACAGAAAACCAGTTTGTTGGAATCGCATGACGAAGGAACAGCACCGAAGGCTACGGATGGACCGCTTTTCCCTGGTGCTCGGGATCGAACTACACGCTGAGCGCTGAAGCTGTTCAAATATCCACGTTACAGCACAACATCCAGCCTCGTTTCCTCAAACGTAAGAAAGCACCGGCATGAGTTCCTCTGAACAGCACAACAAACTTAAGCTTAGTATTTGAAAAGCCTTGTTGCCCATTCAAAGTACTATTCGAAAAAAAATAAAATAAATCTTAAAAAACATTTAAGGTAAAGTAACTTTTTATTTTTATTTTGGAATAATAACGCAACCAAAAATGTGTATGAAGCCTTGTGGATCATTTTTGTGATGACAGCATTTGCTAATATCAAATGCAAGAAAGATTATTATTATTATTAAGCTCAAACTAAAAGATGACAACTAAACGCAAAAACAGGCTAAATCGCCCTGTGGAAACATGGAAAAAAATTCTTCAGTAAAGCAGCCAGGGAGAAGACAAGATAAGCAAAGCTAAAGTTTGAGTCTGAACACTGGTGGTAAAAGCTCCTAAATATAACGTTCCTGGCCTTTATCATGAGTGCTGGTCCACTTCATCACTGCAGGGAACAACAGCGCTGACATTCAGCTCGGCCTGCCGGGGAAGTGGAAAACTACTATTTGGGACACACTTAGTGTTTCAGTAGGGTCAGGCTTCAGGATCGGAGCTCCCACCATGCCAACCATTAGCGTTAGCCATCAGCCACTTAAAGAAATAGGGTGGTAGTTTAAGATAAGATACAGTCCAGAACCTGGTGAACCTTGTGTTCTTACTTTGCTGCAAAAAAACAGCTTAAACCAGCCGAAGCTAGTTTGCTGGTCTTCCAGCCTAACAAGGCTGGTTTTAGACACTATGTACTCAAATAAATTTGAAATATATAAAAATAAATACTATGTAGATTTATTTTTTTTTAAAAACATAAAAAACAAAACACACAACAAAATAAACCAAACCTTTGACTAAATTTAAAGTGAAAACAAAATATCAAAATAAAACCTAATTCAAAATATTAACAACAAATATAAGTTTATCAGTGATACTAAAAGCTATTTATAAATAAACATTAATTTAATCAAATAAAATATATATAAAAAAAACTTTTGTTTAACTAAAGTTCAGGAGCACTAAAATAACTAGAACGAATTAAATGAAAACTAATAAATATATACACATTTAAAAAAAACAAAACGCACAATTTCTAAAAATTTTAAATTAAAGTGAAAAAAGAAAATATAAAGAAATATTCAAAATATTAACAAAAATTATAACAGTATATCAATGATACTAAAATAAATATTAAATATAATTATATATTACACATATTAAAGTCACAATATGTAAGATTTTTTTTATTAAAATATCGAAAAACCACTAGAACAGTGTTATATGAATATAATAGCAAATAATAAATAACAGCGACAATACCTCAGCACTCATCCCTGATCAAAGGCTAATGAAAAAAATGTTTTGTAATGTTTTTAACTGCTTCTTAAATCTATACTCAACATTTTCCCCCAGTTTCACAGACAAGGCTTAAGCCTAGTCCTAGACTAAAATGTTAATCTGAGCTGTTTCACCTGAAAGAAACTTCCACTGACTGATCTTAAAACATGTCAGTGCCTTTGTTTTGTCTTAAGATGCACACCAGTAATGCTTTTTTCTAAGGCATGTTTAAAAAAAATACCTTAAATGTCCTAATTGAACTATGACCTAATCCTGGTTTAGGCTAAGCCCTGTCTATGAAATCGGGCCTTTATGATTCACCAGTTTGTCACAATGCATTCTTATTTGTGAATCATACATACAGTGCTAATTTCAGACGATGTTCTAGCGTTTAGTCTAGCCTTCACATAGGGAGCACGTCTAGGCTGCATAAAAATGCCATCCAGGTGGTTCCGTTCACTAGGTTTTGGTAAAACAGACTCCTGCTGCTGGAGCCAGAGACTTTCTAGGAATAAACAGGGTGGAAATGTGGCGTCTAAGCAGTGTGCACACAGTCCTACGTGATTGAGGCCTGCCGGGCTGTGTGAGTAATGTCAGCGCTGAGTCTGCCAGGCCACGACCATCCACCCAGATCTGGACCCCTCCCTGCACATTAGGGTCCCCACGGTGAGAGCCAAACGCCATTTAAAAATAGGAAGGAGCCACGTAACATGGGATGAACTGTGTTTACGCCCCTTCACCACATATGTGCATGCATCTGCTCGACATACCACATGTTCAATGCTGTTTCTTTTATGATGTAGAAGGATAAACCTAAAAAAAATGAATAGGCATTTAATAAAGAGTGCAAAAACAAACCTTAACTGAGGAAGAAATAACAGTGATGCACAACTTTTAGTGGCTTTTTGCTTTTATACACTTATAAAATAAAAAGGCACAAATATATGAAAGATTTGAATTACATAGAAATTTTATATCCGCTTGGATTGGATTACATCGTTTTAACAAACGAATTAACTTAATGCGATGCATATTTGTCAGTTATACATATGCAAAACAGGTAAGAAAAATATTGGCATAGTTTAACTATTTGCATTTATTTTATGTTATTTAAATAATCAAATAGCATTTTTTACAAATTGCTTAGAATAAACATAAATCTGATTGTGAAAACAATTAGATTTATTGAGTTAAAAAGTATGAGAATGGTTCAAATGTGGCTAAATTCAATTAGTTAAAATGTATAAGATTGAAACAAACTAGATTTATTGATGATGATAATAAATATATAAACCTGGTTATTGTGCATTTAAAAAACGTATCGGTTTCATTTATGTATGACTGACAAATATGCATCACGTTAAGTTTATCAGTTTAGGTTTAAACTAGAGGTCGACCGATGTATCGGTTTTGCCAATTAATCGGCAAAGATGTGCATCTTTAAGCATGACAGTTGAAATGAAATGGTAACACTTTAAAATGAGTCCATTTGTAGCATTAAGATTAATGAAAGCTGTGTAAGTATTGTTCCTTGTTAGAGTGTGTTAATTTCAAAATTTACTATTACTATTATTATTACTACTACTACTAGTATGGTTCAGTACTGTTTTTGTTAATAAAGCACTATTTTAGTTTTTGTTCAGTATACATTTCAAAACTATCGGTTAATTAATCGGTATCGGCCAGTGTGGTCCAACCTAGCTATCGGTATCGGCAAAATCCACTATCGGTCGACCTCTAGTTTAAACTGTGTATTCCAGATTATATGCAATTCAAAGACATAAATATATATGTATTATAATACATTTAGGCCTAAAACTGTGTAAAACGGCAACAACAGCAACATGATAAAAGTTACTTACAAACTACATTAGTTGTATTTATTAGTAATAATCAGAATTAACTATTCACCCACCAAGTAATATAGTTCAATCTGACATTTAGAGGCAAAAAAAATCAATTTTATAAAACATGGCAACACAAGCTTTGTTAGTAAGTTTATATAAAAACATACAAAGCCTATAAGATAAGGGCTGTAATGATAGGACGTAACTGCATACTAAAGTCTTAAGTTTACTAGTCTCAAAACTAATTTTAGTCTTCAAGAACCAAGCGGTTATAAGTTGAAAACAGTGGTGAAGATGTGCACACTTCAGCAAGCTTTTCACTTCCCCTTAGAGATGCTTGCTTGGTTAGTATGCCTGGAATTTACACCCAGACTAACCGACTGGAAAACCTGACTAATAATGTGCAGAAGAGGAAAGCAGACACGCACGGAGGCCCGCGGACGAGAGGGGTTGACAAATATGTAGTGGATGTGAGACCTCCCCAGACAAACCCCGCCCCTGTTTTGCTCCACAGTCAAGTGACACAGAGGCCACACGGGATGTGCTGCACATGCTGTCAGTCACCAGCACCCACTCACAGATGAAGAGCCACCCACTGCTCCACTGCCAAACACACACACGCCTCATTTGCAATCATTCAATTATTAAAAAGCCTTATGGAGTACAGTACCCTTTCAAAAAATAAAATAGAATTTCTTGGCCATTTAAATATAGACTAGAATTGTACCGTGCTATACAGCTAGTAAAGTATGATTACTAATGACTATCAAAAACTACAACCTTACCAAGTAAAACCTTTCAGTAGTACAAAACTACTGAAGGCGTCCTCAAAAGGAGTCAAATCTCACTAACGTCTGGGGATAAATTCATCCTGAAAGTACAGCCAAGTAAACCCACACACAAACGTGCCACAGACACTCCCCTGTGTGGCCCAACCCCGAACCGTGCCTGGCCCCGAGCTGAACTGCTGACGTCACGGGCACACGAGGGAGGAGCGAGAGAGAGAGAGAATTCCTAAACAGTAGACAAACCCACTGGTGGGAAGCTTAGAAAGCCCTCAGCTGTGGCGAAGAAAAAAAAAACAAGGCTTGGCCGCGCGCCAGACCTCTGAGCTCAGCATTTTGTAATGCACTTCCTTTTCGCTTAACAGCTTGCATAATAGCGCCGGCCGCCACAGCCGCCAAACTTTAACTCTTTGCATCCTGGTCACTATTTTGTGCACACACCGTGTGGAGGGTTAAAATGAATGCATGATGTGTGCTACACCAAAAACACTAAATAAACAAGCAAATCTCCTTCCCAGAATTCAAATACCCACGTCCTGCAGCTCTTGGAAACACCAAGTTCTTGCCCGACGCCTACTGCACTGCCAGATATGAAAATATCCTACTGGAACTCAAAGCATCAGCAGACACGGCCTTTGATGGACAGGAAGTAATGGCATTTGACACGAGTCTGGCGTTCAGAGTTTAGAAACGCGACCAGACAAGTGGCAAAGAGAATCTCGAGCTTTGTGCGGGCGGACCTCTTTAAAAAGAATAATCTAGTTCCCTTTGTGCGCAAGCAAGAATTTCAATTCAGCCGTAAGACTACGGCATCTCATAAATGTTTATCCGCTTTTCATTGGTCCGTTAATACACCACCAGACGCCCAGCTCTATAATATCCTCCAGTCCAGGTAGACAGACGTGCGCATGGCTAAAAAAAGGAGAGTAAATAGCATGTCTGAAAAGGTGAAACTTCACTGCATCGCCCACAAATAAGATTTAAATGTCACCCCTGAGGAGGAAGGTCCCCTTGCCTACAAATTACACCTGGCAGCCTTGTGTGCCTGAACGTGGACGGGTTATATGAGAGTCTGTGTGTGTGTCCTCAAATCCACAGCAGAGGCCTCAAAGACGTGCTGCTGGATTGAAATTAGATTGGCCAAATCTTCACCAGTAAACTAGACTGCGATATCAGATTATTTGGCTACTTTTGAGATTTAAAACAATAATAAACACGAAGCATTGTTCATGATTTCTGTCTACAGGATTCCCACAATTTCTGATTTTGCATGATTTTTCCATGAATTTTGCATAAAAGACTCAAATTTTCAAGCAATATATAAAATATATGTAAAAATGTACATAACTTTAAAAATCCTCAATATTTCAAGGATCATATGAACACTGTTTGTAAATTATTCATAAAACTTACATTAACGCTCTTTTTATTTTTATTTATTTATTTATTTTGCTTGTGTTTTCAAAACCGTGTTTGTAAATACTTTGTATATTAGGTTCTGGTTTACTTTGACAATTTTCTGAATGTATCATTTGCTATTCAATTATTAAACAGCATGATAAAAAAAATATCCATCTTTCAAAATAAATAAATAAATAAATATATAACACATTAGTGCTGTCAAATCCATTAATTGCATCCAAAATAAAAGTCTGTGTTTACATAATTTATGTGTGTACTGTGTATATTTATAGGTATATAAATACACACACATACATACATGTATATATATATATAAAAAAATAAAAAATAAAGAAAAAAAAAATTATATATATATATATATATATATTATTCATTTCTTTCTTTTGCAGAACACAAAAGGAGGTTTTCTGGGTTTTCTCTCCACTATATAATGTAAGAACCTTCTGCTTCAATATTTTACTGTAATGTTTATCATCTGTTCTATTGGCAGAGCAGAAAGCAACATTCAAAGAGGACAAACACCTGAATGACAGCACTAAATTCCCTTCGACTAATGAGCAATTAGTGAGGACAAACTTATAAAGGTCAAACAAATCAACCTCAAAATGAAAATCAAATCACATTTCAGTATATGCAGATAGATTTAAGAAAAAAGATCAGTTGAGTATGCAAACAGTCTGATGACGTCATCACTGTTGGTTAGACTTGAAGAGCAAACATTCTATCAATGTAAGTCAATAGGAGATTTTTCAAACGTTTTCTTACATTACTTAAAAAATAAAATAACCAAAAATAGATAGAACAACTAATAAGTGTGAATGGAGACTGATAAGCAGTTTAATTTGAATGTATTGCAGAAATTAAATGATTAATTAACTAATCCAAATGTCCGATTAAACAAATGTGCATTGTTTGTACTGTACTTATATTTTTCTTCTTGACTATTAATGTTAGGAAAGCAAGTTTCATTTAGTTAGAAAATCTAAATGTAAGATCTTAGTCTTGCGATCCAAAAGCAGGAGACGTCACTATATCTCTAATACATAATTTATGTAGTTTGTTCATGAAGTGGAATCATCTGTATCAATTTCCTCTTCTCTGATGGTTCTGTTTTTTTGTTTTTTTATTCTTGAAATAAGCACACACACACACACACACACACATATATACATATATATATATATATATATATAAATTAAGAAATAGAGAGAAAAAAAATTAACAAATATCATACAAGCTAACAAAAATAAAAGGAACATATACTTGTAAAGATCTATATTATATTCCCACACTGCTTTAATATCACCAACACTGGCACCTGAAAGACCCATATCGGTTGACGAAACTCAAAAGTTCACCCATTTCTGCCATTGTTTGTTTGGCTGTTGAATTGGATTGTAAACAGCTTCATCTTTCAATGGCTTTAGCAAACAAAATGGCACCACCACTTCACTGAGCAAGCGAGCCAAAACCGGCCATGAGGGGAAGCTGTAAAAGAGCCAAGGCACCATAAGGCGCTTCCTCCCCATTCAGAGCAGCGGTGGTGGCCGCGGCGCTCAAGATACTGTTAACATGACTGTCTGGAGGGGGTCATTCTCAACTTGCTGTGACCAGACCTGTCTTTAACTGCAGGCCCGGGACACAATAGCATTCCCCACCCCTCCTACAAGACCTCCGGCTTCCCTCCCAGCCCTGCATTGTGTGCGACTGAATGTGCGGGGTTAGGTGTGCAGTGTAAGGTAGCTGTACAATAGAGAACCCAATCTCTCCTTTAGACACACCAGCTCGCCCCTGGAGGGGTCGAACCGAGGAGGGGGTGGGGTTTGGGTCGGTACGCAATTGTCAAGAAGAGTGAGGGGCTCTCCAACTAAAGATTCGCCAACAATAGGCCTCCAAACCCCTCTCCACGGCCCTTGGAGAACCACAAAAGGGGCTGCCAAGGCCTTCCAGCCCAAAATGCCAAAGACCTCCGAGCAGACGACAACAATGAGAAGTGGAGGAGAATGTGACGGGAGCTGGGGGAGGAACCGGGGTATATGCAAGCAAGCCATCCACAAATTAGGTCAATGAGGATTTCCCCCCAAACTAGGTCAATTGAAACCCTGATGAATTGGAACCTGATGAAACAAATCGAGATGAGGGTGGATGGGTGTGCCACACAAATTCACCAGCTTGAATCTGAGGAGTTAAGGCCCTGATAAACTTCAAATGAATTCAAAGAACAAACTGGTGTGACAGTTTCGAACAAAATCAGGCCAAAACGAAGTTCGTTTCGGGAGTTCGCCTAATTTTATGCAAATTTTGGGATACTGCATTAAAAAAAATGCTAGATAGAAACAGCTAAATGAGCATAAATTCAAAAAATGCTCTTAAAAAAAAACGTATGTGCTCAATTATGTTGATAAGAAGATATGCAAATAAACTATGATGGAAACACACTTACCAAATAAATTTCTCGATGTGCAACAAAAAACTCGGGTGACTTTGCCTCAACGAATGATGTGACTGGATAACTGGACTGACCAGCAGACCAATCTCATCACAAATCTCAAATGTTGTTTTAAGGGTGTTATATGTGTTTTTTTTTGGGACTGTGCTAAAGCATAAAAATACCATAATATGTTTGCAGATATTTTGGAAACATGTTAACATACTTGTTACTCCAAAAAACAACACTACTGCCTGTTATTCTACTTTTCAAATGTGTGTTCCATGTCGGAATGACTGTTTTTGTTTTGGTCTATGTGACTTCGCACACTGCCAATTTAACCAATAGTATTTCAACTGCACAGGTTGCAAGTTGGCGGAAAACACAGCAAATTGCAGCCATGGAAGCCAGCAAACAAACTGGGTCAGAGATCGCAGATTCTGACCGACCTTAAAAAGCCTTGGCATCCATCTAAAAAGCTCTATGACCAGAGGAATATTAAAACGTGGATAAATCAGCTCAACAACTTACATTGTTTGGCTTGTCGTTTTTCATTGTCAATTGCAATCGTTCCTCTTGCGTGTCCTAATCTGGCAACCCACGTGAATGTGGAGTCTGAGGAGCAGCAGGCGGGAGAAACGACTCTCTCTAATACTTTGAATTTAGAATGCAGTACCCATTTCAACCACTAGTAGTCAATATTGCATACTGCACCTTTAGTCATTCTAAAATGCTTGAACCAAATTCAGTCATCAAAATGATTTTGTATAATCAGAACTGCCAGAATCAGATCTCCCAGAACTGTCACACAATTGCATTACTAAACATCGGGTATCCAAACACAAGTAGCATTCCCTCTGTGCACTATATATATATATACAGTATATTCAATATATATATATTCAATATTCAATGTGCAAATCATTGATTATATACGAAGAACACCCACAGAGGCTTCTCCTATTGCAGTAAATTCCATGTTTCTTTGAGATATCTGCCGGTAATTTATTACGATGTTACAAATTTGTTCTCTTCAACTCTCCGAATGGAAACGGTGCTTTATTTGCGAATGTTTTATGCGATATTCCAAATTTGTGCCCAAGTTAAATTATCAACTTCGGATGAAAACGTCTACGGTCACTTTCAATAAGAACTACAACTTCAGTTGATACTAAAGCAGCTCTCCAGTGCATTCATGTTTTGATTGAACTGAAGAAATTAACCAGAGAAGATTTCCAATTCAAAGAAGGTGGAGCATAACTATTACGTAATCGCCATGGACCAATGGTAGCTTGAAGGCATTTATCAGCTGAAGCCAACTTTTCCAAAAGTCCGCTTTGACTAATTGTTTCAAACTCCTGAACTGAACTTCATTTTGGCCTGATTTTGTTCAAAGTGACGTCACACCAGTTAATTCTTCTGAAGTCTATGAGAGACTTTACTGGCAATAAACCGATCAAACCACTCAGAACTCATCTCTGAGGGCGGTCCAGTGACATTTTGAGTCTAATTGTGACCATCATGTCTCCGCCGAAGCCTGCCAAGACTCATTTGAGGAAACTGGTGGGCTCCTCTTCAAACATTAGCTTTAAAATAAAAGAGCTCCATCTGGCCATGGGAATGTCTGGATTTTTGGCTTTCGGCAGCAGAAGCCCCATGGTTGAGGCACAGAGGAGAATGCACTCTTTAAGTCCGAGTCGACAGAATGACCAATCTGAATGGGGATTACCACGCTCGCTGCAACTCACTAATTGCAACGTGGGTGGAGAAAGTGAGGTCAACGTACAATAATAAGGTCACAGTTTGAGTCTTCTCTTTCAAAACAAAGCTGACAGATTATTCAAACAACGAAGTACAGAAAGCTACAACATTTGTGTTTAAGTGTGTAAACTTGTAAAAACAGGCCAGTGGCATCTCTACCAGCTGCACAGCATTACTGACTAACAACTCGCCTTTAACCGGCGTTAATTCCAGCCGTGACATGCATCGCTCAACTATTAAAGGCCTACAGAGATCCGCCAACATCAAAAATGAATGATGTTCAGATACTTTAGCGATTAGTTAGCTAGCGATCAGGGATCACAGCGGTGATTATGGGATAAAGAATCTCATCGAAAACCAGAGGAATTTGCTGACAACGTCTCCATTCCCGTAAGACTGGTTATAAAGTCTGGGCTTGATTCGACAAGCATGCTGGTGACCACAAATGTGAAGTTAACACGTGCCAACTTGGAATTACTCTTATTACAATCACCAAAACATTCATAACCAAAACGACGTTCTTACCAAAACGATAACTGCTGCTGGCTATTTTTATTGCTTTTATTACTGGAAATCAAGTAGCATGACTGAATGCAACCACTCAGGGTGTACCAGAGAGAGAAGTTCAGTTTTAGAACTGAAATTTGACAGTCTTTGCTCTAATCTCTACTTCAGTGCAACCAACACTTAGGCCTAAATTGGAGGGAAAGTTCATGCACTTAGCTCTCTGAATAATAGATTATAATATGTGGTTGTTACCCTACTGGCTTTCATGAGCAAAATGGATGGCAGCAAGTTATTAGTGGTTTTCGCTAAAGCAAGTACCGTGATTACTATTGCTTATACTTAAGGTAGTAAACTTTTCTGTGTAGCTCGTCCCTCGCGGTTTGAATTATGGACATAATTCTGCAACAAATGACATGTTGAATCATGCAGCTTGTTAAGGAGAGGTGTGCAATTACTTATAATGCTTACCTGGTAGATAAAAACAAAACAAAAAAAGCTAAGAATTAAAATAAAACGGCAAAATAAAAAATAAAATATTTTGTAAAGAATAAAACAAAAAGATCAAATAAAATAAAATACAAATACTAAAAATAAAAAAAACTTTTAAACAAAGAAAAAAAAAACTAAATGAAAATGAACAATAAAATGTTTATTAACAAAAAATTTAAAACTATAAACACCAAAGAAAACATAAGATAAAACAAAAAACAAAATAAAACTGTAAATGACAAAATGGCAAAGAAAAGAAAAACAAAATAAAAAATAATAAAACAAAGAATAAAATGGCTAAAAGACCAAATATCAAATTAAAAAACAATTCATAAAAACTATAAATGATAAAACAGAATAGAAAAAATAAAACAAAACAACAAAATTTAAATGAATGATAAAATGGCTAAAAGATAAAAAATAAAAAGAATGTAAACTATGAGAGACAAAGAAAACATAAGACAAAATTAATATATATATATGTATGTATGTGTATGTAGGTGTGTGTATATATATATATATAT
>NW_015536474.1:839681-847056 GCF_001515605.1 Sinocyclocheilus anshuiensis | reverse complement strand
AACAAATGGCTAAAAGATCAAATAAAACAAAACAAAATGAAAGGCAAAGAAAACATAAGATAAAATACAATAAAAAACTAAAACTATAAACATTAATAATAATAAAGATCTAGACGTAAACTGATGGAGGGACTCAAGCATCACAAAGACTTGGGCCAGAAGACAATCACCCAGTAACCATCCAGAACACCCTAGCAACTGCATAGCAACGTCCTGGCAAGCAACCACAACCTCCTGGCATCCTGGCAGTGAATTCTGCATTGGCATGCACATTTTCTTCAGCAAACGTAAAAAGATAGTTCTCTTCAAATACCGCTGGAACCTTTTCCTGACACGAAACATTCACATCGCTCATCCTAAACAATCCCCCCTTGCTCTCAAAACAAAGTTCCACTAATTAGTTGCACATTGAAAGCATTCTGTCCGAGAGTGAATACCCGGTCAGATATTGGTTTTAGCCTCTATGAAAATTCCCCTTTGTCCTGCGCATTTCCAACAGCAACAGCTAAGAGCAGTAAAAGCATCGGGCATTCATCAGACAGGACAGCTGGCTAGTTCACAGTCGTGGCGCTTTGACACACAGATCAGGCGCAATGCAAACACACACAGCGCAGTCAGCCTTTTCACTTCCCTCACCTTTAACTCCCAGAATTCCTGCGCAGAGAGGGGAGCCGCGGCTCGAACCGTCCTCCTCCACGGCGACATGCATTAGGTCTGTGTTTTCAATTAAGAAAGGACACAGGCACGTCATGACTGGAACAGGGTGAAAGCTCACGCGGCCGGCGCCACAGAAGGGAGGCGAGAGAGAAGATCTAGGAGCAGATCCAGACCCGGACGGTAAACTACGCACTGTTGAGCGTCACGACTTTACATGGACATGGCGTCGTGCCCCAACACTCTGCCTAAGTCATACAAAAGTGAACAAAGGTGTCCTTAAATTAAACATTCAAATAAAAAAATAAAATAAATATAAAATGACATAAGAGATGTTTAAAATAAATAAATCTAAATTAATATTTTTAATATTCATATTTAAATATCTAAAATAATATAAAAAGATAATATATTTAAATATAAATATAAATAATCAAATTAATATAATAATAATCAATACATTCATATTTAAATACATTTGATATTTAATATATGTAATAGTTACTTATACTTTTTTTTTTAAATCTGTCTAAACTATACCCAACTAGCTGCATTTTATTTGCATTCAGTAGATTCTTCCCTGCTGTCCGTGACCCCATCTGAACCACGAGTTGAGAAGCACTGCTGCAGATCATGCAGGGTCAGGCCTATTTTCCTGACACGCTCATATTTAGACTCTCTCTTGATGATAAGAGAGGAAAAACAGGGCTAAAACGGCTCCTCCGAGAGCTGTAAAAAAATTTTTTTTTTTTTTTTTTTACAATTTTGAATTCTAATTCTAAAAATTCCAAACTATTTAGTTGAATATTTTTAGAAGTAAATAAACAAACAATCAAAAACGGCTCCTCCGAGAGCTGGATCTCCTTCCAGCCCGATAGGAGCGGGGGAAGAGGGCCGAGGGGCGGCACAGAAGCACCTAGAACAAGGCCTTATCAGGAGAACAGGGCCATCGGTGCCGTGCTATCATGGTCAGCTCATGGGTAAAAAGCCACATCATACGAAAGCCGAAAGCCAGGCTCCAAGTTCTCACCGAGAGCGGGACAAAGCCTCCAAAGAGCCGGGAGAAACGGACACTCGGCTGAATTTCAAAAGGCTTTCTTTCTCTCCGTTTGATTCTCAAGGACACAAACTTGGGAGAGCGACTTGACAAGTAGTGCTTGAGTTTTTGGATCAGCGGAGACTAAGAGAGACAAGTGAAAAGCAGAGCGAGAGAGATAGAGAGAGCATAATAGAGCGAACGGGGAGGACAGAGGCGCATGAATATTTTTAGAAGTAAATAAACAAACAATCATTTTAAATGAAACAACTGAATTCAGGCATTACAGCAAAAAAAAACGAAAAAAAAACTATAATGGATGAAAAAGTCATATTTAAGATATCTTTATTCTAACATTTTAAGATTTAATCTAGATTACATTTAATAGTGTTTTTAAAGATGAACTTGAAGAGCATCAGATGATTTAAATAGAGGAAATGTGCATGCAGTAAAATATATATTAATATTATTTATAATATTATAATAATATTATACATACATTTTATTTAAATATGTATTTAAGTGAATTATGCATTTAAATATTTAAAATAAATACTATACATAATTCCAATTTCCTGATCTGCACTGGAGTCATTTTGCAAACACAAAAGCTTCCAGAACTCTGGCCAATGTATATTAAAATAAAAATTAATAAATGTTACTTGGGAAAAACCACCACAAAAATCTCCATTTTAAGTGATAATGTATCTGCCATGAGCTGATGCAGGGGGAAATAATGACATAATACCCACAATACTGATGCAATATCCAAATGATACGATTAGATATTTAATGTTTAAATGACTGACAACTGATATCCAGAAGGAAAAGTATTGTTAAAGTATACAATAATACATCATTAAATAAGCTACCTTTTAAGAATTCATGCAAACAATACATAAAGTAGAAAAAATGTTAAATATATTTAATAATAATATATTCATAATAAATAATTTAATTAATTATAATAATAATATATTTGATTTATACTTCATTTATATTAGTGCAGTCAAACGATTAATCGCATCCAAAATAAAAGTACTTGACAAGTAGTGCTTGAGTTTTTGGATCAGCGGAGACTAAGAGAGACAAGTGAAAAGCAGAGCGAGAGAGATAGAGAGAGCATAATAGAGCGAACGGGGAGGACAGAGGCGCACGGGATGCATTAGAGCCATTTCATTGAATATGAAAGCAAACCTCCAACAGGCTTTAAAGAACACGGTTCTCTCAAGAGCACTACAATCTGTAACCCAAATACGTCTGGTTGCATTTCGCACGCAAGTACACAAATTAATAAGAGCACAAGCAAACGACAGCTTACTTCGCCTCCCTGTCGGCGTCGTGTTTTTGACAACTAAACGCAAGCGACAAACATGTGGTAATGATCAGGTGGGGGTGGATGGGTAATTAAATATAGGCACCGGCTATAAAGGCACATGGACGTGCTGCGAGGCCCCATTGATCAGACTCGGGCATATGGTTTTCAGCTTTGTTCCGCTATAAACCAAAGCCCCAGTGTCTGTCTGCTACGTAAAATGAAAACATATTTCACAGAGCCGGCCTAGTCGGCCATCTTTTGTTTTTTCGGTGAGACTCTCCGAGACACTTCTGAGGGTTTGGCGAGGCTGACGCCCACCGAACCCCTCCTTGTTTTCGATCTTCTTTCCTAACCGCCACACTTTCCAATTTCCTGATCTGCACTGGAGTCATTTTGCAAACACAAAAGCTTCCAGAACTCTGGCCAATGTATATTAAAATAAAAATTAATAAATGTTACTTGGGAAAAACCACCACAAAAATCTCCATTTTAAGTGATAATGTATCTGCCATGAGCTGATGCAGGGGGAAATAATGACATAATACCCACAATACTGATGCAATATCCAAATGATACGATTAGATATTTAATGTTTAAATGACTGACAACTGATATCCAGAAGGAAAAGTATTGTTAAAGTATACAATAATACATCATTAAATAAGCTACCTTTTAAGAATTCATGCAAACAATACATAAAGTAGAAAAAATGTTAAATATATTTAATAATAATATATTCATAATAAATAATTTAATTAATTATAATAATAATATATTTGATTTATACTTCATTTATATTAGTGCAGTCAAACGATTAATCGCATCCAAAATAAAAGTTTGTTTACATAATATATATGTGTATGTATATTTATAATATATTATTTTTGGAATAATGTACACTAAAAAATGCTGGGTTAAAAAGGGACAAACCCAGCTATTGGGTTGTTTTGACCCAGCTGTTGGGTTGTTTTGACCCAGCTATTGGGTTGTTTTGACCCAGCTGTTGGGTTGTTTTGACCCAGCTGGCTTATATTTAACCCAGCATTTTTTAGAGTGTAGGTATAGATACTTTAATAATAATAATAACATACTTGCATTTATTATTTTAAGAAATTATATATATAGTATTGAATCACTCTTGCACCTATATACAGTATATCACTTTTGTAACTTTCAGAGGACAGATAAAAAAAAAGGTGTGTTTGAACACACCTAGAAATTTAAAACAATAAATGTCATGAATGAGTCTAAAAATAAGTTCAAGCAGCCAGAAAACACAGTTACCAGCCTTTCATAACATACAGTCACTGGAGGACTAAGCAAAGGGATGTTTAGATGCTCCCTGAGCGCTTCGGCCTGTATGAAGACCAGAGGCTCTGAACGCATGTGAACACCGCTTGCTTCCAGCTGTTCCTGCAGTAAATGCTGCGGCCAAAACTCCCTCTTTCCCCCCTACTGACGGGCCACGGCTTCCCACAAGCCTCCTGGGCTCTGGTTTTGTCAGCTGTTCTCAGAGCCAGCTGCAAGGGACACGACTAAAGAGATAACACACAAGAGGAGCCGCCTAAAGCAAAGCTGTCCTGAGAGCTTCACTTTGGCCCACAGACACATCAATGCTTTTTCATTTCAGAAGCTTCATCTCATCCAAAGGCAACTTCACTGCATTTGGAACAGACATGAAACATGAAAAATAACATTACATTTCACCTTCGGATTGATTTACTCCTGTATTATTGGATTTTAAGCATGCAGGCAGCTTTCAGAGATGGGATAAGATTTGTATTGTGGCTATGATGTATGGTGTTCATTAACAAAACCAAACACTTAACGGGTTAATCAATGAAGGGCGGAGCACAAGTATGAGCAAACAGCTAAACAAAACAGCGTTCGACACTGAGAGAAAGAAATCACCCTCTGATTCTTTTGAAGGGAAATGTCAAATGCATGCCTTCTGCCCTCAGACCTTTGCCAACCACAGATCAGAGGAGAAAACCTCCACGCTCATGAATCGCATGAATATTCATCAGCCTGCCTCGCGTGAACCTTGCGTGGGACGATAGAGGAAGTGAAACGTTATAACAAATCTCAGATTACAACAGAAAAAAAGGCCATGCGTGCCAGGACAGAAGTCACAATGTTCTCCTTGAAATCATCTAAAGCATCATTTCTCAAAGTGATTCCTGGAGGCCCCTCAAACAACACACACTTTAGAGACGGACACCCCTATTTCAGGTTTGGACCCCAACAAGTCAGCTAATGAGCTGAAAATAAAATAAAATAAAATAAAAAAGCATATTTTATGTTATAAAAGCTAACAAAACTCTTAATTTCTATTTCATTTTGAAAATTATTTCATTTTATTTTATTTTATTTTAAAGGCAAACCTCAATAGCAAACATTTTCAAGTGACAATTTTTTTAAATATATATATTACATATATCATTTTATTTCATACATTTTTTTTCTTTGGTTGAAGATGCAATATAGATGCAAAAAAAGATAACATTGATGTCGGTTTTTAATTATAATGTAAAATGTTATTGTAACAATTTTTAGAAATGCACTGAAATGTCATGCTTTAAAAAGCAAAATACATTTTTTTAACAATGAAAATATGAATGGAAACTGCAGCTATAACAGATCAGATAACAGAAACTTGGAGGAAAAAAATATTTAAAACGCAAACACTAGCTGATGGTGATATTAGCTGAAAAGAGCTTGTGTTTACAGTTGTGCCTACAGACCTCTGTTTGGAATGAAGTTGTTTAAAGTCAATATTACATCGATCAACAATGACATATACATGTTTACACTTTGTCTACACAGCTGTCAATTTATTTAAACAATTTTTTAAATTGTCTGAACCAATGTGTTATTGCAAAGTAACACCAATTGATGAAATTTGGATTAGTGACTTAAAATAAATGTCATTTTATAAATGAAATGTACAAATCATATAAATGTATAAATTGAATTTATAAATTAATTTTTAAAATAATTTTACATTTTTTATTTTAAAATATTAAATATTTAATTTATATTATATTCATTTTTACATTTACATTTAGTCATTTAGCAGATGCTTTTATCCAAAGCAACTTACAAATGAGGACAATGGAAGCAATCGACAAAAGAGCAATGATATGCAAGTGCTATAACAAGTCTCAGTTAGCTTAACTCAGTACACGTAGCAAGGTTTTTTTTAAATTATATAATAAATAAAAAGAAAACAGACAGAATAGAAAAAGAATTGAGCAAGCTAGAGTTAGAGGCCTAGGCATGGGCCGGTATGAGATTCTGATGGTATGATAACCTTAGATAAAAAAAATATCACGGTATCACGGTATTGCGATTACAGCTCTAAAATATGTTATTTTTAAATGTCTGGGTAAAAAAAAAAAACATTTTGCAACAACAAGAACATTTTGGAACAGTAAACATGTCAGGCTAAATAATTAGAATAAATAATTAAATTATTCTTAATTAAATGCAGTCACTTAAGTGAGGCTAAACCTGCAGCTCAACAATAATCAGAAAATAAATAAATTATTTTCTGTAAAAAAAAAAATCCCTATAAATGAAAAAAAAATGCAGTCACTTAAGTGAGCCTAAACCTGCAGCTCAATAATCAAACATATAATCAAAACATAATTTCTGTAAAAAATTAAATAAATAAATAAATGCATGCATAAACCTGCAGCTCAACAAGGTTTTTGGAGACATGCTCACTTTCTACACATTCATCTTTCAGTCCAAGTTATGATGCAGGAATGTTCACCTTTCCCGGATTAAGTTTGGAGCAGTGAGTTACGAGGATGTGTGCACGTACACACATAAGGAAAGAGAGAGCGTGAGTGTCACACACACACACACACACACACACACACACGCGTGCGCGCGGTCTCTCCATACAACACTCAAACAGTGGCAAAGTTTTTTTTTTGTTTGTTTTTTTTGTTTTTTTTTAAATGCGTGATTTTGAACTGATGTAAACAATGGCAGGAGGCTTAAAAGTATAGACGTGATACCAGCTAAATTTAATTATTGTACTAAATCGCAGAAAAGTAGGCTACAGTACGTACTTTAGACTGCTATTCCTTACTCTGTGAAGTAACGTGAGGGAGGAAATTAGTTGACGTTAGCTAGTTAATTAGCCATGTTATCTGCCTCGGTAGCGAGCCAAATAGTATTTATTTCAACATTGAAACAAATAGCGGGTGGGTCTCTGTCTTTATCGGGGGTGAAAGAGAGAGAAAACCGAAGATGACACAGATATATAGTTTATGTTCGACTTGGAAGTATTTATTTAGCGATCGACGCTAAAACGTCATCTGTACGGAACATCATTGTGTACGGAACATGGTTAG
>NW_015536474.1:838113-839588 GCF_001515605.1 Sinocyclocheilus anshuiensis | reverse complement strand
ACAGCAGAATTCATCTTTTTCGACGGTGAAAAAGTTCTAGGGATTAACCTCCTTTGGCCATCCCACACACAGGTGACTCTCACTGACTGCTCGCACCAACCGGAGGGGAAGGGGTCATGTGACTCGCTACGCTCTTCGCTGCACACAACTGAGGGAGTCCTGCACTTTCCGTCTTTGACGACACGTAAAAAAACTGCGCATACCGCAGGAACGGTATAACGGGAAATTTTTGTGGTTTTGAAACTGTGACTTTTCCAAACCGTGGTATACCTTGAAACCGGTTATCGTCCCATGCCTATAGAGGCCTTTTTTGCTTTTGTTAATTGTATAATAAATAAAAAGAAAAAAATAGATAGAATACAAAAAGAATAAAGAAGCTAGTGTTATTTTTTATTATTTAGTGTTATTTATTGAAAAAAAAGTGAACCACCACAAAAGGACTTAAAATAAATCACACACACATTGGAATATAGTGGAATTCACAAAACGCCAATGCTAATAAACAAGCCAGAGAGCAGGCATGTTCATTAAAGCTATCTGTTAGCAACTCTCCCTTTAAAATCAACTGCCCCGCAACATTTGAGAGCCACCGGTGCTGCTCCACCTGCACAAATGAACACTTGCTGCTGCTCAGAGACTGGGGGCAGGGCACAAACAGAGCAGCACGACCCTCGACCTCTTAACTCCAACAGGTGCTCATGCTGCATAAATAGGCAGAAAAAAAACAATCCAATTTGAACAAGAATCTGTCACCTTGGCGGTCAAGATAGTCATATTCAACAGTCCGTTTAGCGGCCTCCAGCTACTCAGCTGCACTTCCTGTTAACAGAAACTTTTCAAAGAAGTTTGTTCAAAGCTGACTGGAAAGAGTTATTACGACAGAAAAAGATTCTCAATTGGCACCACATGCCGCATCGGCTCACGGACAAAGGAAGGAGGTTATAAACAACGTCCGATCCTTCTGGTTCAGTAGAAAAAGAAAGAGCGGCCCGCCACATATGCTCCCACTTGGGCTGATCAAAAAGAGCCAGTTGTCATTTGTTTGTAGAGGTTAATGGCCAAAACCTGAGCTCGGATCCAGCGGGGAGATGGCGCATTCC
Source organism: Sinocyclocheilus anshuiensis (assembly GCF_001515605.1). Lineage (NCBI taxonomy): Eukaryota > Metazoa > Chordata > Actinopteri > Cypriniformes > Cyprinidae > Sinocyclocheilus > Sinocyclocheilus anshuiensis. The sequence goes on along the minus strand of NW_015536474.1, from coordinate 838,488 downwards.
TGTCTGAGGGGAAAGTGGAAGGTGGACTCGTTCCATCTGGAAAAGCCCTCTCGCATAGCGGGACCGGGACCAGCGTGCAGCTGGAGCCATTGGGTAGAGTGGCATGGCGACAGGCTGTCACGCCAAGCCCTCATTGTGCCCGCTGGAACACGGCTAAGAAGATGGGTATTGTGGCGCTGCTCATTTTAGCCACATGGCTCATTTTTAAAGCTAACGAGCACACATGTCCTCGGTCTGCGACATCAACCGACATGAAATTCGAGACAAAGCCGGGCCTACAACTGCAGCACAAAGGAGGAATTCTGCTGCCAAGCTACGCCCCTCCACACCTCCTCCCCCGGATCGAGCGAGAGAGAGAGCGAGAGAGAGAGAGAG
>NW_015536474.1:820782-837893 GCF_001515605.1 Sinocyclocheilus anshuiensis | reverse complement strand
AGAGAGAGAGAGAGAGAGAGAGAGAGAGAGAGAGAGCAAGCGAGCCAACCAGCCATGTGCGTGTCAGACCTAATTCCCAGTGTGTGATCAGTGCTGGAGGCACATGCGGCCACTTCCCAGAAGGATGACGCAGAAACCGACAGCAAACAAAGACGTGCTGCGCCCAGATCGTATCAGTATTGGTGATCTGCAGAGGTGTGTTAGCACAAACTGTGTTTTAGTGCAAGTGCACAGTCAGAACGTATAAAATGGGTCCGATGTGTCATTCAGAGCACAACACAAACAGATCCATTATTCTACGTGTGCGTTGGGGAGACAGCTGAAACCTCTCGAGATCCCCCAGGGTTTTGTCAGTGGCCCGCTTACGTTTTCTTTCCGCAGCTGCGGTTCTGAGTGGTGACCGCCATCTATTCGGTACTGAAGCATTTCACCGTGAACAGCAGTCAGGCCAATGTTGGAATTACAAGTTTGTGACCTAGTATAAAACGTGCACATCTTTGTTGAATACAAATACAAGTTTTAATTGGCATATAATCAAAAATGTAGCAGCTCATTAATACGTCATGTTATCAAAGCCAGTGTTAAAGTGCAATTACATTTGCAATTGTTTGGCCAAATTTCCCAAAATCCAGTCATATTTATAGAGATCTATGCAATTAAGAGTTTTGCACGACTTTTGCCACGCAAATTCGCCACATTGACCAAAAGACAGCTGCTTGTTTTGAAAATTGACTTCTGTGTGAACGGTACGTCGCAACACTATTAACAAATTTTTGCAAAAAAATTTTTGCAAAATTTGGCTAATGTACCTGGGGTGCTTTGTTATTAAATATTTAGCAAGAGAATACATTAATCACCCATTAAAATCTTTCTTGTGTTGACATACTTCCTACTTAAACAGGAAGTAGCATATCACTGGGCTCGTTAGTTTACATCATAGCCATGAATCATGATTTGCTAAACTGCAAAAACAATTCTTAATGATTAGCTATTTTGTCTTATTTTCCAGCTATAGCATCTAAAAATTATTGATAAATCTAGTTTTCTATTAAAAAAACATATCCAAAAATCCTTAAAACAAGATAAATTTACTTCAGAAACAACACTGCATAAGACTTGTTTTCATAGATTGTCTCTTTAATACAAGTAATATAATTGTCTTTTTAATATGTTTAAGTATAAACAAGATGAAAACAAGTGTAAAAATCTGCCAGTGCAGCAAGACAAAATACACTCACATTAAACAGACAATCTCTGAAAACAAGTCTTTATAACTCATGCAGTGTCACTTCAAATAAATGTATCTTGTTTTTGGATATTTTTAATGAAAAAAAATAATGCTTAAAAGAATATGTATGTGTATGTGCTGTACATGTGGAAGAATTGACAATAAAGCAGACTTGACTTGACTTGAATATTTTTGCATAGTATTTCAATGTGGGTGGATGTTCTTATTCTCGTACTGAACAAAAAGTCCAAGATGATCAATAATTTTGGTCAGTTTTCCTGAAACACAAAGACTGAATCTGCTCGCAAAATTTAAACCCTAGCATATAGATTAACCTCAAAGCTAACAGACATAAACAAAGACACAAAACTAGTTTTGCCATCAACAACACAGCCGCCCATAGATCCTCTTTAGCAATAGAAAATTAGCAATTTCTGAGTCTGGGAATGTGTGAGCTTCGACGAGACATGAACGCAGCATAAAATGAAACAAAAACAAGGACCCAATGCTTGAGAGAAAAACAGCCCTTTGCCTTTCATAACCGCTTGCAGCAAAGTTAATTATGTGAGCATTTCAGCTGTTTCTTCTCCACAGATGCAGGGCGCTGTGACACAATGCCCATTTAAAACTTTAACCTTGTCAGAGACAAACATGCCAAAACCTTAGCAATGCAAACGCCACCCACGCCTGCTGGCAGCCGAGAGTGTGTGTGTGTGTGTGTGTGTGTGTGTGTGTGTGTGTGTGTGTGTGGACAAACAGTGCCGACACAGCTGTGCTCCACTCAATAACTTTTTAAAAGTGTGTCAAAGTCACAGCAGACTTACTGCAAAGGCCTGCCATGCCAGTGCGGCCGCCCGTCGCAAAACCGCAGACCGATTTTCCTTAACCTTAAACATATTACTCGTGTTTCTGAGAGAAAACGCTTACTGGGGAGTTCTTAAAGACTTCTGGCCTGGTGTTAAATGACTCCTTATCCAGAAAAACTCGTTTAGAGGATATGAGCCACTCCAAACCACGTTTGAACAGTTACTGACTCACTAGCTGGTTTTATGGGGGTGCTGTGAACTCTTACGAGGCACAAAAGCAGGCTTGTAGTGGAGTCAAACACAAAGAATGACTTGTTCGCTTATCTTACGGCACGTCTCGAACAATTCATTCACTTAACGTCAACTTAAAGCACCGATGGCTTCACCTTTCATCCCAAACACAAAGACTAATCGTTCAGGTTAGGCAAGAGGCTACAAACTAAACAAAGGCTCACGGTGTCTTTTACAAGCAATTTTGCACAATTCCATCTTGTAGGAGTAAGTCAGATTACATGCTGGTGAACTGACGTCAAAAATAAATGCGTTTCCAAACGCTCCCAAGCTTTTGTTTTCTTTCTCCGGGTGTAATTTACAGACTGCTAACCCTTTTGGTTTGGCACCGGCGATTTGTCATGCTGCACACCATTTCTGAATCCTATTCCATTTTGTAGCTTTTCTCGCAGCTCACGGATGGAATTACAAATCATTATTACAGTTCACCACTAGCCTCTTTCCCCCCCGTTTTCAAGGCATTGTCAATACCCACGCTAAATTAATGGATGCCGCCCAATTCTCACAGTTCTAAATATGTCATTTATGGCATATTCTGCCGTCGGAAGGCGCTCCACGGAGGAAGTCGGGCCCATCCATTCGTCTTGCTTATGCACCCATAAATCTCGGACGGTTTTGGGCTCTGCCAGTGAACTGACACACACTCCTGCCTCCCGCGCTCCAGTAAATAAAAATGATAAAGGCCTGTCAATAGTTTGCATACTCCGGCTCGGCAAGCAAATCGAGCCGCCGCAGTGCCGCAGCGTTTCCATTTCCCCCATCTGGCAGCCTCATTTCAAAACCTGATGGGAAAACATGCCACCGCACACACACGAAAACAATAAAACAACATCATCTGCCAGAGAATGTGTACCCTTAAAAACAGCCTTGAAGTAGATACTGAGCCCTAAACACTAAAAAGTTAACATGAATCATCTCTCACCACTCATTTTAGTTCAGCAATCCAACAAGTCAGTGAGTAAAACAAAGCATTTAGTGACAAAAAAAATATATGATTTTATTTGCAGGAATTTATTGGATAGTGAAGAATACGCACAACAGCCAGTGTTCTTATTATTGTTAACTAAAACTGGTTTTCAGTCATTTGCTAAATTAAAAAATATATATAAATATTAAATAAAAAACGTACACTTGAACAAAAATTAGAAACAACAACAAACTAAAACTAAAAATTAGGTACACAGAAATATACAAAACATTCATAAAAATGACAGAATTCAATTTTTAATCATTAAAATCATGTCATTATGGTCGTATTTAATCAGATATTTTAATATTAAAATATCTGATTAAATATACAAAAATAACGCATAAAAAAACATTAATAAAAATGACAAACGCAAAATTAAAACAAACTAAAATTAAAAAGATGCCACTTCTATGATCATATTTATTCAGATATTAAAATCAAGCCATTTTTATTATCATATTCAATAAGATATTTTATTATTATACCCCTAAAAGCTGCCTCAAGTCAACATGAAATGTCGCTCACAAATCATTTTACTCCAGTATTCACAGGTTAGTGAGTAAAACAACATTTAGTGATAAAAAACATGATTTTATCCATCAAGAATTAAATGGATAATGAAAAATGTTCAGTCAGTGTTATTTATGTTAACTGAAATTAAAACGATTAAAAATGGCAAAAATGAAATATAATTATTAGCCTAGATGAGAAACATAAATTAGAAACTTTACCTTGGCAACAAACTGAAATAAATCACATTTAAGTACTAAAATAACAAACTAAAACTCAAATAAGCTACAAAGAAATATAAAAAACACATTGATAAAAAAAAAAATCAAAAACAAAAGCACTTCAAATTAAAACAAACTAAAAGTTACAACAAGATTAATGAAAACTACAAAAGTACACGAATAATTCTAAAATAACACTGGCAACAGGGGAGGGAATGAAAAAGGATGAGTGATTGTTGACGCAGCTAATAAGAAAACTAAGGAAAGATTACAATAACAAGCGCATTTTTGTGAATAACTGATGAATCATTCACAAAACCAGAAACGTGCATTAAGGAAGTAAACAGGCCCAAATGTGATTCACGTTCAATCCGCTGCGCTGCGATACATTTCAACCTGTTTGACTTCAGGATCTTCTGGTTCTCATTTCTCCGCGGGGCGGCTGAAGGGTGAGACCGAGATGGGCGAGGCATTGGATCAACAACAGCGATTCACACGGGGCACGAAGGGCCTGTGCGAGCATGTGCGACCCCTGAAGGAGCTTGTGTTTGTTTTGTTTACCTAAAGACGGGCCATCTGAACGGGAAGGTTAAACTCTCGGCGTCCTGTTCTTCATAGCTCATTAGAGCTGGCGAGCAGACGGAAGGCAGAGGCGGAGGAAGAGGTGAGTGTGTGTAAGTCTATCCAGCACATGGGTCCCAGAAGGGGGAGCTGCAGCAGGAAATGGTGGATAAGTGGTGACCCGAGTTTGCTTTTGAAACTGATCATCAGGAGCACAGCTGCTAGCTCTGCTCCGTGGTCAGGTTGACCACGCTTAGACAAAAGAGAAAAGGGAAATAACAGCCCGCTATATCACCATCAAACGCGCCGTGCCGGGCTCCTCCTCTACATGCTCACAGCTGGGCTCTTTAAAGAGAGAGTTCGCCTACAAATTAAAATCACGTGATTATTTACTCACCCCTCAGACCTGTGTTCTTGTCCTTCCTTTGAGAAACACTAAAGGAGATATTGAGCAGAATGTTAAAGCTGCTCTTTTCCATACAAGGAAATTAGTACTGCCAGGCACCAAAAAGCAGGCAAGAAAATCCAGAAAGAATAGTTTTAGTTCTTCAAATAATTAAATCCTATTCAATGACGACGAGGATTGACCCACTCGAGTTGAAACCGGTAAACTAAAGCACTTTACTAGCAGGTTAATTAACTTGCCCAAATGCATTTTACACATAGAATTAATCCAGTATTTGAATAGTAAATCTTAACTAAGTTGTGAAGACGTTCTCTGCAACAACACTTGAAAACAGACAATGAATGAACTAAAACAAAGAATCTACATTTGTTATTTTTGTCCACATAACAACTGAGATCAAATTGACTAAAACGAATGAATACGAGATGATGAAAATTATTACATGTACACTGACATTCAAAAGTCTGTTGTCTGTAAGATTTTGTGTTTTGGAAATAAGTCTCTTTTTATGCTCGCCAAGGCTGCAGTTATTTGATCAAAAACAGTCAAAACAGCGATATTATTACAATTTAAAATTATTTGAATATATTTTAAAATGTCATTTATTCCTGTGATGCAAAGCTGAATTTTCAGCATCATTCCTCCAGTCTTCAGTGTCACATGATCCTTAAGAAATCATTCTAATATGCTGATTTGCTGCTCAAGAAATATTTATTATTATTATCAATGTTGAAAACAGCTAATATTTGGTGGAAACTGTGGATTTTTTAAAATTCTTTGACAAACAGAAAGTTCAAAAGAACAGCGTTTATCTGAAATAGCAATCTTTATAGACATTATAAATGTCTTTACTGTCACTTTTGATCAATTTAATGCATCCTCGCTGAATAAAATAATACATTTCTTTAAAAAATTAAATCTTACTGACCCCAAACACTTAAATGGCAGCATAAAGGATATTTTCATCCAAATGAGTAGAAAATAACTATGACTCATTCAACTATGAATCTGCTCAAACATCAAGTATAAATACAAGCATGTGCTTCAGAAAAAAAATTATCACATATCTTCAGATAGTCATACGAGCTACTTTTATGGTGCTTGATGAGTAAATGATGACAAAGCTTGATAACATTACATGATGGAGCAGAGCGACTGTTTTCGCAACGCTGAATATTTTTACGTCTCTCTATGGACTCTACATGTCAAAGCCTGCAGCACTTTACCGATCTAGAGGCCTCCAAACAGTCTCTGAGCAACCTAAAACACGCAAAATGGTGGCTTTATCATTCTAAAAGCAGCACAAGCACTCGAAACGCTCTTCAAAGACACACAAAGCCATTAGCGGCAAGCAGCGCACCAATCTAAAGCTCCTTATGAGCAATACTTAGCTATTAATGTGAGCTTAAAGGTCTCATTCATCACCGCGCCGTTTCCAGGTCCCAGCTGCGGCCTAGATAATGAAGACCCTCGTCGAAAAAGAAGAGGGTTCGGGACAAACAACCCGCTCGCCGTCCCTCGTATAAGTCAACATATGGAGTGCGGGAGGTCGCGAGATCCGACGGCCCGTTCCCTTGTGCGACTCAAGCGGTTTGTGCGTCAGTGCGCTTCGGGGTTTCCGTCCGAATCCAGATCCGCTGCCAGTGTCTCGCTGTAGCCTGGATTAGGGACAGGACAGGCAATCTGGCTTTTGAGGCAATTCCCTGCATTCGGGAATACTGGGCCCCGACGTTTGAGCCTTTTTATAGGGCCCGGTGCCGTATTGACCTGCGGTGAGCCCTGATGTCTGCTGCAAACGCAGGCCAGGAGAATGGGGCCGGCCGTAGAGGCATGTAACGGAAAACAAACAGAGCAGAGTGAGTCCTCGGTATCCCTGCCCCCACAAACTCGACTCCTCGCCCCCCTCTTCCTCACCCTCGGTGAAGGTTAATGGTGCTGGAGGAATACAAATCAGCGCAAGATGGATGAAGAGGTGCTGGAAAACTCTCCCGCAGGTCTGGAGTCTAGAGATTAACTAAATATTAACTAACAAAAAAACCCATACAGCTGCGGCCCTAAAAGCAATTAAAGACGCTCGCGCCTCCATCAAACGCCTCCCTATGAAACAAACCAGAGAATGAGCTAATAATATTTAGACTTCCCATGCCCCTTGCCCAAGTGCATGTTGAAGGTTAGTACAGAAAGGCATTTCTGTGCTGTGTTCAGAATAGCATGCTACTCTTACCGTTTCTGCAGGATATGACTTATGTTCATCAAGGCTGCATTTATTTGATCAAAAATACAGCAAAAGCAGTAATATTCTGAAATATTATTACAATTTAAAATAACCGTTTTCTATTTAATTATATTTTTAAAATATAATGTATTCCTGTGATGCAAAACTGAATTTACTCCAGTCTTCAGTGTCACATGATCCTTCAGAAATCATTCTTATATGCTGATTTGATATTTAAGAAACATTTCCGATCATCTAAGACGAAAACTGTTAAGAAGAATAAAATAAAATAATTTATTTTTAAAGTAAGAATAAAAAATTAATTAATTAACACGCAAGGACGCATTAAAGTGATGAAAAATGGCATTGAAGACATTTATCATTTTTTAACTTTTTTTTAAACAAAGAATCCTGAAAAAAATGCACAAAAATATTAAGCAGCAAAAACTGAGCATAAGAGAATTCTTTCAAAAACAATTTAAAAAATCTATTATTTACCGATGAGGTGTATAATAAACAACAATTTGATTAGTCTGAAAAAAGACATTTTTAAACAAACGTGAAAGAAAAATGCTAAATAATATTTTTCAAGCGAAGAATCAGATGCTGAATTACAATATGGTTAATGTTAGTTAATGCAACAGCTAACATGAAATCAAATGAATAGCATTTATGAAGATAGGTCAATGTTAATGTTTATATTTTTTAGATTATTTCAAGCTGTGTAAATGAAATGTATTATGAACAATCATGAATAAACAATGTAAAAATACCACAAATATTAATACAATAATTGAAAATTAAAACTACTGCTTTTTAGATCATGACACCCAATTCAACTATTTAGTTCCATATGTTAATAAGTAAAACAAATGTTTGTTCATTGTCAGTTCATGATATCCAATGCATTAACATACTAAACCGTATTGTGTTGCCAAGTGCCAACTAAACACGTGACAAGTGTGTGTTATACTGCTATCAGAAATGTTTTTATTGCATAATGCATCTACAGCATTCAGCAAGCACTAGGTTTTCCATTTTGCACGAAGTCAATGTAGAAAACAGAGATTTGCCACGTTCAAGACAAAAACCTGAAAAATACTCAATGATATGAATCATAACAAAATTTCATCCTATTTACTATAAATCTCAATTGCTATACTAAGCCAAAAAAATCGGAAAGTCCAAAATACTTTCTCTCAGTCTCAGGCCACTAGCTTAGTTAGAGATTCAAAGCCTCTCAAAGGCAACTAAAGGATAACCTTTTGAAATCGCTGACCGCGGCCTCGGGTTCATGTGCTTGAACGCTCTACTTCAGCTCAATACGGCTCCAGAATCACTGCCACATTAATAAAAATTGATTCTGTACAAATAGCATTGAATTCCATTTGCATTTAAAGCAATGCTGATAAACACCCGATTAATGCACAGAAAAACACGTCAACAGCTTCTTTCAATACACTAAACGCATCACTTATGCCATGCATTTGAATGATCAGCCATTATCTTTAGCTGAACGTATTGATTCAGACAATGAAGAGAAACAATGACAGGTGAATGAGGGCCTGAGCACAATCCAAAAAAATCCCATGCCGTCTACAAACACCTATAGCTTCACAGAAACACTGGAGAATTCCATAAGGAGCAGAACGCACTCTAACCCCTCAGATTACTAATAATAACCGAGTCAGATACAAAAGGTATTCTCTGGGCAGTCAAACTTAATATGACAACACCATATGCACACATGGAGCGCATATGCATTTGAAACTGAAGAGCGTGACAATAGGTTAATGTTCATTTTTTTCCATTTACAATTTTCGTATTATTTCCAGCTGTATAAATTAACATTAAAGTATAGCAAACAAACAAGTAACAATGCAAACCAACATAAACATTAAAAATTTTAAATGTTTTAATGTAACATTTTAATGTCAATTCAAATTCTTCATTGTTAGTTCATGATACCAAATGCATTAACAAATGTTAACATATAGAACTAACATAAATAAAATATTGTTCATTGCTGATGCATGTATCATATGTATATTGCAATATATTACAATAGCATTTATTAATAAAGAATTTTCTCATTTACATTTTTTGTAATATTTCTATATCTTTCTAACTATATAAATTAACTTTAATGCATTATTAACCAAAATGAATTAACAATGCAAAATACCACAAATATACATAAACATTACAAAATTAAAAAAATGTAATGTTCAACCCAATCCATTAAATAATGTTAACATATTGAACTAACTAAATTCTAAATTAACAAATGAAAAAATCGTTCAGTTTATCACGTATCTTAAACTGAAGAATGAAGATGGTGACACTTTTTATTTATTACAATTTTTCTATTTACAATTTTTATATCATTTCATGCTGTTTTAATTAATATTAAGACACTACATGAATTAATGCAAAATAAACAAAAAAATTAAAGCAATTCAATTATTTTACATTTTGAATTTCATTTTAAATTATTTATTAATAGTTCTTCATTGTTGACTGCATATGCATTTTAAACAGAACAACAAAGGCAAAGGCATGCAGAGGAATAAAGCGGTTTGTTCAACCCATAAATAGTAAGGATGAATGCATGCTATGCATTACTACACTATGACACTGAAAAACTATTGATTTCAAAAATAGAACTTGATTTCAAATAGCATTGAAAATACAGAGAAAAAAAATGCAAACGTTTGCAATGTTGCAATGCAAATCTTTTTCTTTCCGAAACCCATTTCAAAAACATCAGTTGGAACCATGTTTGGCTGTTGGTGAGATCTAAGATAGCCATGTTATTCATTTAAAGAGGGCCCAGGGCCTTGTGACCAAACTCCACCCGTCCAGGGCACTGGATGCTGGGAAGCAGAGCACATTCCAGTCAATCATGGTCTGAGACGCATACGCAAGTGGCTACTGAGTAACATCTTACTTTACGCTGCAAAATAATACAGGGAGGAACAGGAAGGGTGGCTATTAAATAATGATATAAGGGCAGTCTGTCGTTGCTGTGTGATCCTGCGGAGAGGTCAAACTCCTTGATCCTCTCCAGATACTTGACCGTGATGCCGCTCTCAAACTGAAGTGCGTGCAGATATTACCATACCGAGAAACACTACGATCCTCCAGAACAAGGTCAAACGCTACAGAAAATGACTGCCGACTGCTTACTGGATGCACTTCATTTCTCTCTCAAAGGAGTTTGAGACGCACGAGTTTCAGTGTTTTACTATGGCTGCAAACCCTCTTTACTAGGGTAAAATATCTACAACCTCAAGTAGCAGTCAAAGCAATGTGATCAAAGATTAATAGTTAAATCTGCACATATTAATCATCAAAATGAACAACTTGCAGTCACAGGTCTACATTTATTCACATTTCATAACAATCTGAATGCAGATTTCACAACAAAAATTAGAGTCTGCTTCACCTTATAAAACATTGTTTTAAAACAAAACAAAGCACTGTAGATTCAGAAACCATTTCTGATTCTTATTATGACATCACAGAAATCAAATCAGAAGCTCGTTGATATTGACCATAAATGTTTTCATTGTGAATTGTAATTTGAACATTTTGTCGCCTATTAAAATAAAACAAAGCACCTCAAATTCATAAAAATTTTTAAAAAATCATAGAAATCAAATATCCATATAATCCATATTTGATCCATATAATAAAAAGAATCGCAGAAATCAAATCACAAGGTCATTGATATTGATCATAATTGTTTTCTTTTCGAATTAGAATTTTAACATTTTGAAATCCAATAAAGCACTGCAAACTCATAAAACACCTCAAATCAGAAGCTCACTGATATTGTTTTCACTGCTGATTTGAACTTTTTCAAGCTTGCCAGAAAACTTTCACCAGTTTACGAGGCAAAACTATCTCTCCCATCATTCTCTGCGACAGCATGAGAACACTAAAACACAAAGCATGGATTACACACCTAATGCATCTTTTTTTTTGTACTATAAAAGCTTCCCATCTTCATTGGGAAGTGAAAAGACAAGTCCACTTTATTCTGACCAACATCACTTAAATGCATATCACATCATTGCGCATTACAACTCACAAGAACAAACTTCTCCAGAGAATGGATGAGCACAGGAGCTCGGTCAATGCCAGAATCCTCTATCTTTGCTTTGTTGAACACAAAGAATCAAGTCTGTCATGCATGTAAACATTCGAGTTCAACCTGGCATCCAAACTATGAAGACTAGCTTTCATCTGACCACTGCAGGTTTCTAGTTTTGCTGAAACCGAGTGCTTTGGGTCACAGTTTGGAATGTAACATTCAGGCTAAACTTCACAATGAAGTCAAAATGCAGTTCGTTATGATGTGATATTTCGCAACGTAGCTCTCCAAATCTCCAGAACAGACTGAATTCCACAAGAATGAATCGCTGGGTTTTTATATGAGTGGTAATGCTGGTAATAAAGCTCTGGTAGACTTTTAACTGAAGCATGTGACGCGTGAAGAAACTACAGTCTAATATTATAGCAGACCCTGCAGCAGAGAGCAGAGCTTACGCCCTCCACCACAAACTACATCAAAGAGCATTGTGGGTGGAGCGCTAACTTTCAATACATGGTGCAAATCTGTAGGCTTACTGTCAATCTGACTTCTCAAAGCTGCTGCGGAAAATGTAACATTTACAGCAAGACCATACGATCTGATTTAATGCAGAGCTAAAATTATATTTTTGAAAAACCTCACATAACATAAATCAATACGCAGCATTTCTGACACATTATCTGCATTTGTAAAGGAATATTAGCTTACTAGTTATGAAATACTATTTTTAAAACGTGATGTGAAACAGAACTTTTTATTTATAATATACTTTTTCAAATTCTAGTATGCATTTCAAATAGTTAAACATCTACATAAACTGTGATTTTGCATTTCTGAGCAAAAAAGGAGACTTTTTTATCTTTATTGTCAGTCTCATTAAAGAAAGAGATGTTAAAAATTATAACTGATATTACTTCAGGTTCAGCTGAATATCAAGTCGACCACATTGCATTGTAAGATACAGTAGGGAATTTTATGCATGTTAGCTAATTATCTATGAAATACTGCTTTCTATTTTTTCTAAATAGTATGTGAAACAGAATGCATTATTTAATGAACTTTTCACATTGTAGTATGTACTACAAACAGTAAATCTTCTAAGAAATAAACTGTTATTTTGCATTTTAAAACCAATTTTTTTTGCAGTCTTATTAAATAAGTAAAGAAAGAGATGCTAAAAATCACGACTGTTATTACTTCAGGTTCAGTGGAATATCAAGTCGACCACATTGCATTGTGACTATTGTATGCATACAAAAAATGTGTATATTTACATTTTTAAAAAAGTTAGCTATATCCTGCGGGAATGGTAGTATTATAGCATGCCAAGTCCATTACCCATCAATCAATTTATATGTCAACACTCAATTTCTTCTAAACTGTAAAAAAAATAAATATATATATATAAATATATATATATATATACTGTATTTTTTTTAGATGTTGTAAATAAAGACTAGTCAAGTATGTTTTACAAGAAAAAATATTTGTCTTTAAATTTTATGTTTAATTCCATGCTACTTGCTGTTTCTTGGTAATTATTTGTGAATTTTACTAACAGTTTCTGAGTGAAAATGAGAAAAATAAAGGGGGAAATCTTGGTCTCTTCCTCCAAAACATCTCAAATGTGTGTTAGGAAGGCAGAAAAAGCATCAGCAGTTTTACAGACACGTCACACATCTTATAAAGCAATTACACAGGCACACTGACCTCAAATCTACCAAACCAGAAGCTCTGACGCCTTTATACACTCAGCAACGCTCTCTTCCACATGGCATTTCTGACAGGCCCCAAAAGCAAAAGCCTCATGCAAGATTTAAGTTGTACATCTTAAATTTTGCACTTCTGTGTATGAATGGCAGAAATGTTAACGCGGGCATAAGGCTTTTCTTTCCACTGGCTCAGTGAGTTGGAACACACATTACAGCATGTGCAGCACTCTAGTTTTCATTCTTTACACACACACACCCTTTCTGGGTTAATAAGCCTGATGGAAATGTGCGTCTCCTCTGATGCGAGATCAATAAACAAATCAGTTTATTCTGTCCCATTATATCATTACGCCCCTATGACACTGTCTTCTTAATCTGATCAATACACTTCTAAGACTCACATGGTTCTGCCATTAACATCTACAATGCTAGAATTTCAAAAAACCTCCAGTATTTCCGAGAACACACCGCAAAATGTCCTGACTCGAGCTATAATAATGGAAAATGACATCACTGGGTCGCTTTGAGATTTAACTGTCAAGTTATTACACCAACTGAAAGTACTGACATATACCATGTAGACCTGTGATCTTTGCAGCAGTGCGCCTCGGTATTGTTATTACACATCAAACAGCACACCACCGACACGCATCACATGCTATTTGCGGTTAATTCCGATTGATCTTTAACAGCTGAGCATATTGGCAAACATATCGCAAGCAAAAGGCAGATTATAAGCTAATAGGATCACCGATCGGCAGCCTAATAAAGTCATAACAGATGGAAACGCAACACAAGGCTGGAAAGAAGGGGGTTGAACTTGAACCCGGTGACCTTTCGGGCTCGGGGTGATCAATACGACGCAAGTCGCAGCAACAGACGCATAAGCACTGGCAATAAATACATAACTTCTACTGGGTTTGCAATTGCAACCCAGAGCTATATTGCCTGCGTTTCCACAGCAATACTCCCGCAGTGTGCTTCAGCCAAATTGTTCATGAAAACACACACACACACTTTCCACCCAGATCAGTGCTGCATGTACCATCTACACATCCTGTAACGCGATAAACATTCCCTGCATGCACTAAAAGAGGAGGGCTGCTCGGATGCCCTTGGTATGTAAATATAGAGTATCGTGGCCAACTGCCAGCCGAGGAACGCCATGGCCATATTTATGAGAAATATATCGCTTTATTGCATCCCCTCCCCCTGCGTATGACAGAAAGAAAAACAAATTCCTGTCCTGAATTCAGTCTCGGCTCGTCACGGTGAGCTCTACCTATCAGGGCTAATCCGGGTCTGCTGGAAGCAACCCCCCGGCCCTGCCTGCGTCGCAAGATTGCATCTTTTATTTATCGCCGCTTGGCTTTATTTTTGCAGAGCATTCCATACTGGGATGCAATCAGCCAAGAAACCCTCCCCGTGCGCGCAGGCTTGTCATTTCCCATTGCCGGAGCTCGGAATGAGGCGCACACAAAGGGGAAAAAGCGGAATCAAAAGCAGAGAGCTCCACGTAGCCTGTTGGAAAAAGGGCAAGAGCCCTTGATCTTCCAAGACAGCCAGTCCGCTCAAGAGGCTCCGGGCAGGGAAGACACACATAGGCCAGTGTGTGCGTTTCTCTGAGAGCACAAACCCATTTTGGCTGAAGGGTGAGGGCATAGAGTCCAGCTGAGGCACCTCTTCTCTTGCGGGCTACGGACGTGGAGGAGGGGGGGAATGGTCATGCAGAAAATTATGTCCGCTGATTGCATTACAATTCGAATTAAGCAAAGGCACTAATGTGATTAAAATCTTGAATTGTTTCCAAAGGGCGGAGGGCTGCGGAATCAATTGCGGGCACTTTAAAAACAAAGGTGGATAAAGTTGTGAAACGACAAAGCGAGTGAACCACTACATGCCCGAGCTGAATATCGTGTTCGCAGCTACTTTGACAAGTTTGAGGCGCACGCTGACGTCATGAGGGTCAGCCGGAACGTATGCATATTATTAGGGGACATTTAAAAAGAAATCGAGGCGCTGCGTCTTTAAATCGCCATTCCTCCCACCCCTTTCCCAAATATTTTCCATTTAACAAGCAGTGAAAGAAAATAAAAAGCCGCTTTTGTTTCCCTTCCTTTTGGAGGGTGACGGAAAGCTGAAAAGACACAAACGAACATGAAAATGGGAACAAAGTGCCAATTTCAATAGGGATGCCTGACGGCTATTTGATATGCGCACCCACTAAATACAAAAACAGCGGTGTTTCGCTGCTAAAAACAAGAGTCAGGGTCTTAATTGCAACAACAACAAATATTCGCGTCTATTCCTGCTATTTTAGTTGACATGACAGCTCTACATCCAGCAGTTGGTGGACTTACTACGCCAATAACCCCCCACCCCCCCTCAAGCTTTCACTTCAGAAAAATAAACAGACCTGACAAGCTTCGGAAGATGTGACATTTCAATCGCTTTACGAAAAAACACACGATTAATATGTCGCTACACCGACTAAAGTCGAACTACAAAACAAGTCCGAGGTGAAAGAATAACGAAAAAGTGAAGAAAATGTGCTTTAAACGCTGAATGGATCGAGCGACAGACGTCGAGCTCCACTTCCGCGCTGTTTATCTCGCGCAGATACAAAAGCGCTACAATGTATTCAGAACGTTTCCCAGAACGCTCGGAATGTATCGATAAACCGGAGCGCTCGGTGTCTAAAACGACATCACCGGCACCCTGTCGAAAGATTTAAACCCGTTGTATTCCTCCCTTTGTTCGCCGTAAATTCAATAGTCCCTTTCATTCGACTCGTGTTCCTCATTTAAACGACATTCGAACGTTTTCTCTCGACTGTGTCTGCGCGATGGTGACTGGAATCGGTAGATTTAAACGTTTTCCAAGCCGCGGGTTTACATCCACACTCACCGACTTGCAATACGTTGTCCACACAGCCGCTCTCCAGCAATGCGATGCCGCGTCGGAACGGTAACCGCGTCTCGTCTACGTTCTCCCCGCTAGACGCACTCTCCTCTCCGCCCGTGTTGAACGAGGAATACATGCAGATCTCCCGTTCGCTCCTCGGGAAAGACCAGTACACGATCCGCCGCTGTACGGGCTCCGGGATGCGCTCGAAACGCTCCTCCACCCGTTGGAACGGCCACTTCTCCGCTACTTTCCGCGCTGCAATGTCCAGGAGCGATTCGGGGCTCTGGGTTTTGCTGGATCCCCCTTGGCCAGAACCCGAACCGCCGCATATTGTTCCACCGGCTCGCTGCCCCTGCCTACATGTCGTACTATACCCGGGTCGGCAGCAGAGCCGTTTAGCTGGGGGCTGCTGAACGCGCTCCGCCATGATCGCACTGCTTTAACGGCAAGGGCGGAAGTCGCCGTACTATATAAACGGGATAAGGAAAGGAAAAGGTTGCGACGCGCATCGATTGTTCGCCGTGTAAGGACAGCCTGGACTTATTTGGTCAAAAGGGCGGGGCTTCGGAGCCTTTGTGTAGCCAAAATAAGCAAGGGGCGTGGCCTGAGCGTCTGCAGCCGTGCTAAAAAAGGCATGGGAGGCGGAACTCTCGCACGTCGGCGAATCCTTGCGAGAGTCATAATAAAAGTGTCAGTTCACAACAGGAAGAGGCATGCGAGCTTGGAAACGCCGTCCACACACGAATGAAAGAAATACAGAAATCGTAGGTATTAGAGGACATTCAAAAAGCAGGCATGTAAATA
Source organism: Sinocyclocheilus anshuiensis (assembly GCF_001515605.1). Taxonomy (NCBI): domain Eukaryota; kingdom Metazoa; phylum Chordata; class Actinopteri; order Cypriniformes; family Cyprinidae; genus Sinocyclocheilus; species Sinocyclocheilus anshuiensis. Next base: position 821,163 of record NW_015536474.1, on the reverse strand, counting down.
GGAGAATGGGTGGAGTCTTGAACCTGCGTCCCACAAAAGCTGTCAAAATATACAAACCTACATAGCCTATTACCCTCACAGACCCAATTATATATACTACGTGTAAAAATAGTGCACAGTGTGCATGGTTAAAGCATGGTTCAACAGTATGCATTATAAAGATAACATGATGATTATTAGTAGCTTTTGTTAGTCAAAAATGATCTATCTCTCTCTCTCTCTCTCTCTCTCTATATATATATAATATATATCTAGATATCATTTTGAGAAATATACTTGTGTATATATGTGTAAATATATATATATATATATATATATAGGCATATACAGTATATATAATATATATGTATGATTTTATACACATACTTTTTGAGAAATAAA
>NW_015536474.1:766166-820440 GCF_001515605.1 Sinocyclocheilus anshuiensis | reverse complement strand
TATGATTTGATATTTATTAATATATAAAAATATTTTAATCAATTAAAAATTATTATATACATATATATTTTTCAAAAATATATATTTGGTTTTATAATGTAAAATATTTAACATATTTTTTCTATAAAATTTTGTTGTACATGAAAAATAAAGTAGTAAATATAACAGTATGCATGGTATTATAAAAACAAAGAAAAAAAGAAAAATAAATATAATTTTATTTATTTTTTTATATTGAAAACATGGTTTTATTTAATCTTTTCTAATAAATAAATAACAATTCAATAATCTAATACAGTGTTTCCTAACCTTGTTTTAGTCGCGGCACCCTTTGGAAATAAATTTTGTCACAATATTTGAATTGGAACTAATTTTCGGCAGCCGAAATTTCGGTGCATCTCTAATTATTGGCGACATCAGAAATGGATATTATATAATACAGTGGTTCCCAACCCTGGTCCTGGAGGCACCCCAACACTGCACGTTTTGCATGTCTCCTTAATCAAACACACCTGATTCAGGTCATCAGCTCATTAGTAGAGAATTCAAGACCTAAAATTGGTGTGTCAGAGAAAGGAGACATGCAAAATGTGCAGTGTTGGGGTGCCTCCAGGACCAGGGTTCGGAACCACTGATATAATAGATGCTTTTTTGAACATTTTAGCAATTTAAAAATATTAAAAAAGGATTTTTTACACGGCACCCCTGCTCTCGACAGACGGCACCCCGGTTGGGAAACACTGATCTAATATACATAGATTATTGATTGATTGATGTTTTTCTGCCCCCCAAAAATATTTTGTCATAAACCAATTGGAAAACCCCTGAAATAAAAGAAATGTGGGCTGGTAAGTCACAACACACAAAACTACTAGACTTTTTGCAATAAATTCTATAGATTTTTGTTTTGTTTTATTGATGCCATACACATATTCTAAACAATTCTCAACCAAAGCCGTTTACCCTGTGTGCCCTTTACCAGACCAAATGAAAATAAGTGATATTGTTCATCCCTATTATAAATATTTCTTCCCTTGCTCAAATGTAGCTGCAAAATCCAACACATTTCATTTAATTTCATTTATCTTTTATGCTGCTTTGGTTTAAAGCTTCTGCTAACCGCTAAACAGATAAATGAGATCTATTCATCTTAAATGTGCAGTGTAAAGGAAAAGGTTTGCTCCCAATTGAAATGGATCAAACGTTTGCTGAGAGAGTTATCCTTCACACAACCTGAAGGTGAATCCATGCACATTTTAGGAGTCAATCCAGAGTCATTTTGTGCAGATCTTTCATATTTGACCTGTTTTAACTCTTATCTTTGCTATAGTCAGTTGTTCATATTAACTCCAGCCCGTGAAGGGTAAAGTCTTTTCTCATTTTCATTCCTGGTGATTCCTTGTACTACATCTGATCAAGAGACAGATCTGAAGACCACAGTTGGTGTCTGTGATAAAACTACAAAAGGAGAAGTTACCACCTAACGAGAGAGAGCGCTAATTTCCTTTCATGCAAGAGTCTCACCGGTGATATTAAAAAGTGTGGCCTCAGAGTAAGTTTAATTGATTGAGAAATGTGATGTAACTAATTGCAACTCATTGCTGGGATGCTGTAATCTCCAGCCGATCAATGCAATGTATTTCAGATTAGTGTCCGCACAATTTGAGCTTCCCTCATCTGTCATTTCAGAGGTTTTAATGGACACATGCAGCGTGCCAGAGCGTTTAGTAGGCAGTGTTTTTGATGAAAGCATGTGGTTCAGTTGAATATGTCTACAAATGAAGCACTTATCTAAAGCTTTTTTATTACATAGTTCGCATGAAAATGTGCCCACTTCAGACTGTTTGTTTAAACTCATCAAACGTTTGTTTACATGATACTGTCAAAATCTTCATTGAAATATTCTTCAAATCTCCATTTTACTTACAATAATTCTTACTTAAAACAACATGCAAATGTACGGAGCCCAGCACATGGCATGCAGGAAAAAAATAGTAGGCTAAATCGTGCGCACAATTTACTATTTTGTTCCCTCGATTTATAAATTGTGCGCACAATTTACTAATTCATTCCCTCGATTTGCTAAATCGTGAGAACGAATTAGTAAATTGTGTGCACGATTTAGCAAATCGAGGGAACGAAATAGTAATCGTGTGCACGTTTTAGTACATCGAGGGAACTAATTAGTAAATCATGCGCACAATTTATTTATTTCTTCTTGCATGTCATGTGCGGGGATCCGTACATATGTAGCACGTGTCTAAGGAATTGGCAATAATTGAATACATTAATTGCTGTTATTGCAGATAGAATTGAATTGAATTTATCCGACGATTTAGAGATCGTAAAGGAGGTGGCGGGTTGTGGTGAGAAACAACAGACAGGCACAAAGTTAAATTTGAACTTGGAATATAATTGTTCCTTTTGATATAAAGTGGAAATAATAAACAAATAAAAGAAAGTAAATTACAATGTCATACAAACAAGATACAATAAAGGTCAACTATGAAAACATCCCTTGAGTGCACTCTTCTGTTACCCCAAAAATATATTTCAGTGTCATTAATCATTGTTAATTAAGTGTTTATGGATATTGTAGAAACTTAATTTGCTGTAAAAAGCGCGTGAAAAGCGCTATACAAATAAACTTGAATTGAACTGAATTGAATTGTTATAAAATTTTGAATTAGCTTTTATTTTTACATTTTCAGTTTTCAATTTAATTTTATGTAAATGTTTAGGAGTTATGTTATGTGCTTTTTTATTTTCATTTGTATTACTTTTTTAATATTACATTTTAGGTTTCGTTTATTTTTATTTCAGTTTTAGTTTTGTTATTTTATTTAGTTTTTCATCTAAACGTTTTTCATCTAATATTTATATTTTATTTATTTCATTTTTATGTACTATTTTAGCATTTTAATTTAGATTAGAGTTTAATTATTTTAAAAAATATTAATAATTTATACATTTAAATATATTATTGTCATATTTTTATTAATTATTTTGATTACATTATTTCATCTTGATTTATGTGTTTTTTTAGTATTTTTTAGTATTTCAAATAAGATTTTATATTTTAATATATCAACAATAATTCATACATTTAAATACCTAAATTATATTATTATTTTAAATGTACTATTTATTATTTCTATAATATTACAAGAAATAAATTTCTTGATTCATGTATTTTTAGCGTTTTAATAATGTATTTATAATAATTTATACATTTAAATACTTAAAGGGGTCATATGATGCGATTTCAATTTTTCCATAAATGGCTGCCCACTGCTCCGGGTGTGTGTTCACGGTGTGTGTGTGTTCACTGCTGTGTGTGTGCACTTTGGATGGGATAAATGCAGAGCACTAATTCCAAGTATGGGTCACCATACTTGGCCACATGTCACGTCACTTTCTTCTTCTTCTTTCTTTTTTTCTGTGAATATTTGTGATTGTTTATGTTTCTCTATATTTTTTTGTATGACTCGTGTGCTGTATTCTTCTGAGGTCATATGATAACTTGGTGTGTCATGTTTAGTAACAAGACTCACAGACATCAAACCTGGCAAAAGGTCTTTATGGGTCGTATCTGAATAGAATTTTGAATACAATATTGTAGTGTGATACTGATTTAATGTTGCAGTGATTAAAATGTAATGCTAAACATAGTTTAAAAGTGAGCAGAAAAATATAGACTAGTTAGATGCATTTTTTTTTTTACAATATTTACATTTATTATTTTTATTGCATGATAATTTTACATAAAAATGTATTATATTAATAAAATAATAATATGAATAATAATTATTTTATTATAGTAATTATGATCTATACATTTAAATACTTAAATTGTTTTCTATTTATTGTATCATTGATTATTTTTATTACATTAAAATTTCTTGATTTAGTTATTTTTAAAGTATTTTAACATACACAGTATGTAAGTCTGGCTTGGTCTTTGGTTGCTCACACAGCTCTCAAAAAAGAAAGAGGTCGAGAAAAACAAGACAATTTCCTGCAATGCAATGCAAGCTGATGCTTCTGAGAATTGTGGGTAACCAGTAAGGTTTCGCATTGTTCCCAAATGCCTGTATGAATCTCATTAGCATCCAGGAACCCCCTCCTGGTGCCGAGCAATCGGACCAGCGCTGTCATATCGCTGTGTGCTCACATCATGCTGGGGAGAAAATGTATGGGCCTCATTTTGAATATCTTTATTATTGTTTCATCTTGCCCTGCAGACAGAAATATGGAGCAGCTATAATGACAGAAGCTCTTCTCCCCGTGTGAGTGCCACTGTGAGGGGCAAGAGAGGGCACTCGTTTATGCTCTTAGTCACACACACGTGCAATAACAGGAGATCATTTTTTCACTAAATAACTTAAAAATGCTAATAATATTTCCTATTTGCATTTTTGTCAGCTTTTAAAAGCATACTGCATCATTTCTTTGTTCTACACTCTTAAAAATAAAGGTTCTTTGTGGGCAGCATGGAACCTTTCCACATTCCACAAAAGGTTCTTTATGGTAGAAGAAGGCTCTTTAGATTTCTAAAATAAAAACAAAAAAAAATAGTTATTTTAATGGAATAGTTCACCCAAAAATGAAAATTTGTTGAAAATTACTCACCCTCAGGTCATCCAAGATAAAGATGAGTTTGTTTGCTCATGGGAACAGATTTGGAGAAATGTAGCATTACTGTACATCACTTGCTCACCAATGGATGCTCTGCAGTGAATAGGTGCCGTCAGAATGAGAGTCCAAACAGCTGATTAAAACATCACAATAATCCACAAGTAATCCACACCACTCCAGTCCATCAGTTAACATCTTGTGAACTGAAAAGCTGCATGTTTCTAAGAAACAAATCCATCACAAAGGACTTTAAACTTTAAACCATCACTTCTGGCCAAAATACAGAAGAGACTATAATCCTTAATAACGCTTCCTCCAGTGAAAACGTCCATCCCCTGTTGTCCTCTCACATCAAAATCCATCAATGTATTAGTTTAGAACTCTTTTGGACTTGTTTTTTCCCTTGTAAATGGTGCTTGATTTGTGCAGATTTCTTTTTCACTGGAGGAAACCATATTATAGATAGAGGACTGGCATTTTGGCCTGCAGCAACGATTTAAAGTTAAAATTTCCTTAATGATGTATTTGTTTCTTACAAACATGCAGCTTTTCGCTTCACAAGATGTTAATTGAATTATTGCGATGTTTTTATCAGCTGTTTGGACTCTCATTCTGACGGCACCCATTCACTGCAGAGGATCCATTGGTGAGAAAGTGATGAAATGCTAAATTTCTCCGAATTTGTTCCCATGAAGAAACAAACTCATCTACATCTTTGATGGCCTGAGGGTGTGTAACTGCTAAGCACATTTTCATTTTTGGGTGAACTATTCCTTTAAGAAAGGTTCTTAGGGAAACCTAAAATTGCTCTTCTATGGCATTGCTGTGAAAACCCTCTTTTGGAACCTTTATTTCCAAAAGTGTAGGATGAATATCAACTGAACACATGCACTGGCTTTATGATAAAAGGAAACATTTTCAATAGCAAGTCACGTTTTTGTCCTTTTGGACTTGGCTGCTCTAGTCCCCATCCACTTTCATTATACAGATGACAGAAGAGCTACTTTCTGCTTTTGTGCTCCATAGAAGAAAGAAACTCATACAGGTTTGGACATGAGTGCAAGTAAATGACAGAATTTTCATATTTGACTGAACTATTTCTTTTAAGTTTAATATTTTGGCTGTGTTTATTTAAATATCTTGTTTTCGTTCTTTTCACCATAATCAAATAAGTATGTAAAATATGTTAATATATAAAAAATAATTCCTTTGTGCATGCAAGCTCACAAAAGCGGCAATAATTTTGGCTGTTTTTACACGAGATTCCAGTGCAAACAGCATCGCACAATGTACGTTTTTCAGTCACAATGGCTGCCGCAGCCTTTTCCCTTTCTGTACAGAAAGCTATTTCTATCTAGCACCGTTGTCCTAATTGTTACACGGCAATGACTAGTTCTTTTTATCATGCTCATTTCCATTCTTAAGCTGGCTTTTTACATGGCCTGCTCCATCCCTGCACATGTACCAAAAAAATCTATTTAGCCCGAGTCATTTCTTTAGCTTGCTGGATACAGCCACGGCGAGAGATAACTAACGACACTTCTGCCAGCACCTAGGGATTCTTTTATGCCGGCCTCATTTGCATTCTGATTAGTATGCATGAAATTTCTCACTGAACTTTAATACCCTAACTGCTGCATAATACACTTTAATGAGCATAAAAGTGATGCTACACTCATGGAAGGGCGGGTGGGAGGGTGTCGTTGGGGGGTGTTGGGGAAGGGCTGAGTGGGTTTTGACGGGCGGCCGACGGTGGGAAGGGGGTGGAGAGAGAGAGAGATGGAGAAGCACCAATGCAATGAAGAACCTGCGATCGCTGCATCTTCACAGGCCGAGGAGGAACGGAGCTGAATGGTGACGCCCACTTTATCCGAAGGATTTTCCCCATTCATTTTTACAAATTCTTCTATAAACACTTCTAAGCCATGAACCAGTAAACTACTCATCCCATGGTGCACTGCAAATGATGCCATCAAAAACATCAGTACAATATAAAACTACTGACACATTTTCATTGATTATAAGTGTAAAAAACTATATATTTTAATAATAAAATGACTGGTTATTTATTTTATTGCAAAATAATTTAAATAAGTGTTTCTTTAGTGTCATTGACATACTATTATTAATTTTATATTTTCTGTTTTTTTAAGAAATGTTTATTTTTTTATTTGTCTAGTTGTTATCCATTTTATTTATTAGTTTTCTTCAAACTAAATTATACAAAACTGAGAAATGTTGTCTTGGCAAATAGCTGAAATAGAATAAGTTTTTTTTTGTTTTTTTTTTGTTTCAGTTATTTTATATATTATTTTAAACATAGCCTAACCTTTTTATTTTTAGATTTAAATATAATAGCAGTTTCAAGGTGCAAAGAGACTAATTAAAAAAAAATAATAAATAAATAAATGTATTTCCATGGTAACAGTGACTGGTTTGTGATTGGTTGATTCTCTCTTCAGGATTATGGGTAATAATTCACTGTTTTTAATAGTAATTTGTACTATTGATAACTAGTATATGTGTCATATTTTCTTCTACCTTTTGTTGCTCATGTTTTTTGAGGTTCTGGGGAGGCTAGTTTTTGGTTACAAAAACATAGAGAACATTTCTAGAATGTTGATATTTGGTTCTCAAATAATATTTGGTTAACCTCCCGAAGTAAATATTTCGTTTTAAAATAAAACCTAAAAATAACTGTTAGAGAATGTTCTGTATAGGTTCTCTTTAGGTCGTCACAAACAAAAGTTCTGGGAGGGCTAGTTTTACAGAGAACATACCTACAATGTTATTATTTGGTTCCAGAAAAAAAAAGAAAGAAAGAGAACTACCGCCCTGTTTTATGCTTTTCTCTGTTGTTCTCCTCAGCACACAGCTAAAAATGTCTCGTTGCTATCTTTGCCTGGTAGCTGGGATTCACTCTGAATTACACCGAATGAATCGTTTGCCTATACAGACAAAGACATATTTATGAGAATTTGCATCTTCAAACCTCTCATTTGCTGTCGGTTATGTTGTTTGGTTTAATACACTCGAATTTAACAATCCACTTCAGCTGCCCTTTTGCATATACAGATTGTGTGCTGCCAAAATGCATGATGCATCCAGGCATGGTTTAGCACACGTGTGCACACATGCATACAGACGTGTGCTCTCACACATCAGAAGAAATCCCAGCCCCCTTGCTGGAAATGAAGACTCAAACCACTGGGCAATATGGGCGCCTACATGAGCGCTCGCACGTCTGGTGAAACCAACACTACCCGCTCAGGCAAGGACAGATCCTTTAGGCCTGTATGTATATGGTACATATAGCTCAACATGATTTTTGTGTGCATGCGCTGTTTATTTGTGTGTGTGTGTGTGTGTGTGTGTGTGCTAGCAGTGCAATGTTTAAAACATAACCTCCATGCACAATTTATGATGATGCACCGCGGCTCTGACAGTGCATGGCTTATTAGACCGCCAGACCCCGAGGCCCTGCTCTTAGGATACTCAGCTATATTGGACAAATGTGCTCCACAGATTTATGTATGTAAATGCAGGATGGGGGAGTCGCCTCCCGCCGCAACGGCTCATGCAAATCTGCACCGAGGATGAAAAAAAGGACAAAGGAGGGGCAAATATTCTTTGAAATGCCTGGACTATCCTGCGTGGGCTGCTTTAATTAAAACAGGAGCTTTGCTGTGAAATTATGGTGCGACAAACATCATACGTGGCCTATTTTTTTCGAGTGTTGCGTTTGATTTGATTAGCGAGGGCAATGCAGTTTGTAGTAATGCTATATCTGGCAAAACCACCTCAAATCTCATTAATTGCATCATATCGGAACATACTGAACCATTACGCTTGATTTCAGAAGCTTATCGCCTCGCAACTGTGGAAATTGTATAATTATTGACCTGAATTAAGAGTGAAATGGTACAGGCTGCAATTTTTCACTATAGTGCAATTGACTAATGCATTTTAAAATATGTTTATATTATTTTTGCATTTTTGAAAGAAAATTGAGTGATATTTGCACTGTAAGCTTACTGCCAAAACGCTAGGGTAATTTGACAATTTACTAGGGTAATTCAGGGTGGTTGCTAGCTGCTTACTGGTCCAAGACAAAGGAGACATTGTCAGATATTTTTATGATAATTTTGCCCTTAAAGTGTTGTCATTATTAACTGAAATTAAAATGATTAAAATATTTTTTTAGTAATTGAAATAAAACTGAAATAAAATGAAAATGCTAGATGAAAAAAATGTTACTTAAGAAAATTAGTAACTTTAAGAAATTACTAAAACTAAATAAAGCTAAATATAAAAAAAAAAAATGTAAATGACAAATGCGCAAGCAATTTACTAAAAAAAAAAAAACTAAAATTGAAGTGACAATTGAAAATATAAAAACAAAAGCTAACATTACTTCCTATAAAATCACTGTTATTAAGATAAAAATTAAATATGAAAAAAAAAACAGAAAATAAGTAAATAAGTTTGAAGTGTTAAAATTACTAAAACAAATAAAAACAGCTAAATAAAAATGAAAAACAAAAACTAATAAAAATGACAAACATACATAACCAAATTACTAAAAATAATACTAAACTAATGAATAAATATAAATAATAAATAAACTAAAAAAATTTAAACTGAAACTATAAAAATAAAAGTTAATTCAAAATAAGTACTGTAATACCATATAATAACATAAAATATAAACAAAATAACACTGCCTTAAATATGACGTTTATAGGATTTACTTCACCCCTTTTATTGTGTGCTAAGTGAAATTCATAATTATATTCAATTAGTAAAGTATACATATATCAGTTACACATCAAAGTTTGATACTTACAGTTTGGGGTTTGTTCGAATTACTAACCTAAAGTAGGCTATAAGCAACAGCAATAGTCATGCTTGACTTAATCATTAATGAATAAAAATGTTGTCATGATATCATGTACTGTTACTGATTACTGATATTGAATCAATTATGAGAGTTCATGCATTGTTTTGAACAAAATTCGCATGACAAAGCATTGAGAGCTATATTACATCTCGCTTGTTTGCCGATGTATTATGCACCAGAAGAGGACCTCATTGAAAGCACAGAGCCGCTCCAGGCTCCGCCCCCTCCTGGCTGCGCCCTTCATGCTGTAAGTCACTGTCAGAGGGCGTTTGCATGATCAGTTCAGCTGTAACGCTACATCACTCAGGGTGTGTCGACGACATGTGCTTCATTATTGTCTGTTTATTTATTCAAAACGCACTGGCGCTTAAAGAAGCCATTGTTTTCTGGCCGGCTGCATCAGTCTGGAGGTCCGGTGTTCTCCGGCTCTGTGGCTTCTCTTCCCTCGTACCTGTGGATTGGTTCAGGAGCTGGAGGTGACAGGGTGTGGAGAGTGTGAATCTGCCAGGTTTGTGGGAGGCTGGGTGTGAACAAGCTGTCAGAATAACCATATTCATTATATTTTCCATAAAAGGAGCCTCCCCCACCCGCGTTTATGATTAGCTATTCTTTCATATCCTCCAAAGGGCTCAGGAAACCCCTACGAATTCAGCTAAAGATACAACTGGACTTTTAGCGTTGTAAGGGGGTATTTTTATTTAGTAGTGTGTGCTGAAGCAAGCGTCACTATTGCTATTGCTCATATATTTGAATATTAAACTTTGATTATTAAACTCACATGCAGAATTCCTAGAGTTTGTGCTATACAGACATGAATGACACCTCATGAGTGTGTATTTTAAGATACTGGCGGAGGGTGAACCAACTCCAGGGAAAGGCTAAACGTAGCCTAGTGTAATCTATTAAGTATACACATTATAAACCCAACTTTTTAGGCAAGTACCAGATACGGGTGTTATGGTATCAAATATGGATGTTCACAATTCAATAGAAAACATTGTAAGTTACTAATTATACCCCTGGTTTCACAGACAAGGCTTAAGGCTAGTCCCAGACTAAAATGCATGTATGAGCTGTCTCAAATGAAAATATCTTGCTCTGACATATCTTAAAATATGTCATTGCCGTTGTTCTGTCTCAAGATGCACACCTGTAAAGTTTTCTTCTAAGACATTTTTATAAAAGTTGCTTAAATATCTTAACTTAACTAAGGCCTGGCTTAAGCTAAGCCCCATCTGTGAAACCGGGCCATAATGTTTTCATTTCAAAGATATGGAAGCCATAAAATAAAATAAAATAAAATAAAATAAAAGCCATTGAAAAAAGGTACTTGTGGCTATTTATCTCACAATGTGGTCTTTTTGTCCCTCGCAATTTTCTCACAATTTTCTCAGAATTGCGAGATATAATATCTTGCAAGATATAATGTCAGAATTGCAGGATGTGTACTCACAATTGCGAGGAATAAAGTCAGAATTGTGAGATATAAACCCTATAAACTTTAAACTGCTCGCAATTCTGACTCTTTCTTGCAATTGTGAGTTATAAAGAGAAAAAAAAATTTCATTCTTTCAAAATTATTTCATAATTGTGGCTTATATATATATCTCACATAGATATATATACATATGTCTCACAATCTGATTTTAAAACTGACATTTTCTTGATATAAATCCAGAATTGTGAGATTTAAATTCGCTTTGCAACTTACAATTGCAAAAAATTAAAATCTACTTTATATGGATTCTATTTTTCAGTTTAACTTGAGATATCGGCTATTTGCATGCTAATAATGGACAGTTTTCTGAAGACTTGAGCGAGAGTGTGCATGTGTTGCTCAGGCACCTGCACTCTCCCACCAATTTCCTTTGTGATAAGTGATGCAGCAGTGGTCGTCATGGTTACGACCAGCCTATCTTTAGCCAGATAACATTTGAGAAAGATGACTTCCTCCATATGCCGGATGATTGCGGAGCAACTTCTACAAAAGTCTGCTGCATCTCTGCAGATTGTGATGGTTGTACATATTCAAGGTCTTTCTTGATATAAAGCCCGAATTGTGAGATTTAAATTCGCAATTCTCAGAAAAAAAGTCCAAAATGGTAATTTATGTCTAAGTAAAAACTTAAGTTTTAAGTAAGTAAAACTTATTGACATTTTTTTCTTTTTATCAAACGTATTGCATTCTATACAAAAGTATTAGTATATACTGAACTTGTGCATGTACCAGAATATTATAGATTAGGAAGTGGGCTCTTTTGACTTGCCAAATAAGCAATCACCTAGTAACACCCTAGCAACTGCATGACAATAAGCCAAACCACCCAGAACACCCTAGCAAACTGCACAACAAGCTAAACCACTTAGAACACCCCAGCAATCGCATAGCAACCACCCAGAACTAGTGATATACCGGTTTAAATGGTAAACCAGTGTAAAATATGCACACGGTATGAATTAAAAAATAAAAAAAAACGTGGTACAAGTGGCTATGCAACATATACAGTGTCGAGAAATGAGAGGAAATCCCTGTTAACTGCATACACTTCTGACTAATGGTTAGAAAACTATTAATATCACATGATTAATTCTTGAACTAGACAAATAAGCCAAATGTAAACGGCCATTAACAAAAGCAATAGATGCTGAAGACAAACGCAAAGAGGAGAAAATATTATAGCAGGCAGAGCAAGATAACTGTCACGATGCGCAAAATATTGGAAGAAAATCCTAAATAATGAATTGGGGGTTTATATGAATGTATCTTCTTCAGAAAAGTTTAGATGGTATTTCCTTTTCATCTGACCTCCATTTAATGCATATTAATGTAGTTTTTAAAAGTGAGGCTGCTTTGTTTATAGCAGTAACCAAGGAAACGTTCTATCGCTGCTGTTCCATGAGCGCCACCTGCTGACAGAGATTTTTTTGCGTTCTAATTCAGCCCGTCTGCTGTTTCTGTTTTGTGCAGATATGTTTTATGTAGCATCATTTCACAAAGCTATGGTCAGACCATTTTGTTTTTGCTTAAAATTTTCAAATTATACAATCTAATTTACATCAAAAACTGCTCAAACTACATGCTGCATGTTTGTTGGATCATGACTAAAAAGCTGTTTCTGCAACTGTTTCATGCATTCTGATTCATATAAAGGCACAGTCAGAGAATAAAATGTGATAAACCGTGAAACCGCCAGAATCCTAAAAAAAAAGCATGATACAGATTTTTTTTTCTTTCAGAAAATTAACAACATAAACACCGTATTTTGTATTTTAATATACCATTATGTAGGGCTATGAAGTCTTTTTGACCTTCCTACAAGAGGACTGTTTTAAAAACATACAATTTATCAGCTGAACAAACTGTGATAATAAAATACCCTGACTCCTATAGCAGTGTAACTATGAAAATGATACTCCATTGTAGAGTTTTCATTCAGCAGCATGCAACAGGGGGAAGTCGTGGCTAGAGAGCTAGAGAGAAATGGTTAGAGGGTCGGACTCGTAACCCAAAGGTTGCGGGTTCGAGTCTCGTACCGGCAGGGATTGTAGGTGGGGGGAGTGAATGTACAGCGCTCTCTCCCACCTTCAATACCATGACTGAGGTGCCCTTGAGCAAGGCACCGAACCCCCGACTGCTCCCCGGGCGCCGCAGCATAAATGGCTGCCCACTGCTCCGGGTGTGTGTTCACGGTGTGTGTGTGTTCACTGCTGTGTGTGTGCACTTAGGATGGGTTAAATGCAGAGCACTGATTCCGAGTATGGGTCACCATACTTGGCCACATGTCACGTCACACTTTTTTTCACTTTAACTGGCTCTAGTGAGTATGAATTACAGATCATCCCACACTGAAACATCTTTTAAGCATCTGTAAAATGCTGATGGGAGCCAATCTGGACAATACAACTAGCCTACATACAACAACTTATAAAGAGCTGATTTTCCATCTGAGGAAGCATTAGACTGGAAGCTGCCTTTTATTGTTCCCTATTTAAATAGTTTTTTTGTTGTTGTTGTTGTTTTGCCATGCTTTTTATTGTCAAGCAATGATCAAGTCTCAGAAATCACAGTTCGCCAAACAATAGAATTCTGCTCAAGTGTGTTTGGAAATATAAATGTATAATGCGCCGAGACCTCCATCTAGTTTTAATAATTGAAGTGTGTGTATATTGTGTTAGGAGGTAATTCAGCTGTGCATTCTGCATTAAGGATATTCTCATTTAGGATTTTACTTTATTATCAAAGTGTCGGATAATAATTGAAAGGATTGTGAATGCATAAATATTTAATGGGCTTCTTCCCAATTTTGCAGTGCAAACGGAGGCATTTGCACCCCAAAAGTGCTATATTCATTTTTCAGTTACTTGAATAATTAAGGCAGGGCTGTTTGGGGCGGTGCAACTCTGACAATCCAATGAACTAAAAGCTCAGGTTTTTGAAGACAGCAGCACACGGACATTCTTTTGATTTACAAAATCTTGCATAAGAAGTGCTGATTTGAAGGCATGATTTATCTGTACTTGTATTTCATGCACTTTCCACTCATCTGAAGCATGTTAGGCTGTGAGAGTATTAATGCTGTTTGCCATGCTGCATTGGCCGGAAAATTTTCACACTTCAGATTTCAATACACTGTCACAACCCTGATAGCACACGTACATTATAGAGAGGCATCTATTTGACGTCTGCATTTACATCTGGAAGACATATTTTTAGAGTGTTTGCTCATCGGCAATACGTCTATAGGATGTTTCCTATCAGATGTCAAATAGACGTTTATTAGATGTCTTTAAGACGTTTATGATTTAGAATGTATGTAAAATTGACATCTTACAGACATCTGTCAGATGTTTGTACACAGCAGATGCTTTCCAGATCAAGCAACCTTTAACAGACATCTTGGAGACGTACGTGTGCTATCTGGGATTGGTGGCGCCATGACTCTCAAATATTTAGTGTATGCCGGCAAAAACAAGCCATGATTCCAAAATACTTGCATTTGCTTTAAAAACAGCCAAAAATGAGGAATCTCTATGTAGTTTTTCAATTTCCGCCATCTTTGAAATGTCATCAATAGATGTTTCTTTCTTAGACTGGGATTGATCAAGACTGGCTTTTGACTTTCTGGCTAGCAACCAACCAGAAAACCTAGCAACTGCATGACAACAAGCTAAATTATTTAGAACACCATAGTAATCACATAGCAACTAGCTAGAACAGACTAGCAACTGCACCCAACAGGCTGAACCACTCAAAACACCATAACAACTGCATAGCAACCACCCAGAACAGTCTAGCAACTGCACAACAACAATGTAAACCACTCAGAACACTTTAGTAACTGCATAGCGACCACCCATAACACCCTAGTAACTGCACAACAACAGGCTAAACCACTAAGAACACCATAGCAACCACCCAGAACCCCCTAGCAACTGCACAACAACAGGCTGAACTACTCAAAACACCTTAACAACTGCATTGTAACCACCCAGAACAGTCTAGCAACTGCACAACAACAGTGTAAACCACTCAGAACACCCTAGCAACTGCACCCAACAGGCTGAACCACTCAAAACACCTTAGTAACTGCATAGCAACCACCCATAACACCCTAGCAACTGCACAACAACAGGCTAAACCACTAAGAACACCATAGTAACCCCATAGCAACTACACAGAACACCCTAGCAACTGCACAACAACAGGCTGAACCACTCAAAACACTTTAGTTACAGCATAGCAACCACCCAGAAGACCCTAACAACTTCATGCCAACAAGCTAAACCAGTCTGAGTCTAAATGCTATAACAACTGCATAGCAACCACCAAGAACACCCTAGCAACTGCATAACAACAGGCTAAACCACTAACAACACCATAGTAACTGCATAGCAACCACCCAGAACACCCTAGAAACTTCATGACAACAAGCTAAACCACTCTGAGTCTAAACGCAATAACAACTGCATAGCAACCACCCAGAACACTCTAGCAACTGCACGACAACAGACTAACCACTCAGAACACCCTAGCAACTGCACAACAGGCTGAACCACTGAAAACACTTTAGTTACAGCATAGCAACCACCCAGAAGACCCTAGCAACTGCATGACAACAAGCTAAACCACTCTGAGTCTAAACGCAATAACAACTGCATAGCAACCACCAAGAACACCCTAGCAACTGCATGTCAACAATCTAAACCACTCAGAACACCATAACAACTGCATAGCAACCACTCAGAACACCCTAGCAACTGCACAACAACAGGCTAAGCCACTCAGAACACCATAGTAACCACACAGCAACCACCCAGAACACCCTAGCAACTGCACAACAACAAGCTAAACCACTCTGACCTGAAACACCATAACAACTGCATAGCAACCAACCAGAACACCCTAGCAACTGCACAACAACAGGCTAGATCACTCAGCATACCATAATAACCACATAGCAACACCTTCCAACATGTTGCCATGGAAACACTCCTCACATTTTAATCATAAAATGTAAAACTAATTGATAATTTTCCCACCCACCGCAGGCTTGATTACATCAGTACAAAAGAGGCAGAAAATGTTTTTTTTTTAATCATTTTAAAAAAGCCTGTTGTGATCCATGTCTTTAAAATGATCTTTACATGCCGTTGTTTAACTTTAAAACCTCACATTTCTTAGTTTTTTTTTTGTACGACAGCGAGCTGCTGAGCTTCTGAAGCAAATCTGGATGTGAGTTTTGTGTTAAAGAGCACACAGATCAACTCCTGTGGTCAGTCACATGTGCTGTGTGATCATCTAGGAAAGCATCCTGAGCCCACATTGCTTTTTTTTCTCTCTGCATCTGTCTGTCAGGTTCTCCTCCCCGCAGGCGTCCACACTTGATGGCCTTTATGAAAATATCATAAATTCAATCAGGGCCTGCAAATTTCATGAGCCGTCCATCTTCCTCCTGAATTTCTTAACGGGGTGTCAAAACAATCTGCCGCGTGACGTCTGACAGTCCACACGGCCAGGAGAGAAATGTCTGGAAATCTCTCTCTCTCTCTCCATCTCCCCCTTCCTCCCACCCGCCCCAAAATCTGAATTTCATATCATGGAAATATTGAGATACATGCAGACAATACAGTGAGGCTTATAATCACGTTCTGTCTGTCTGTGGAACTGGTTACTATGCTGCTCATGCCTTTCAATAGCAAATGTGCCACATTATTATATTTGCATATATTTTTAAAATAAAATCTCATGATTAATACTTATTTAATGCATTTTCCATTCATGTCTCATTAGTGTCAGAAACCTGTCTAAAAGGCAAAGAAGTAGCAGATGAAAACACCAATAGTAATTTTTATCTATACTACAGTACTTTTTAATTGCATTATTCATATACAGTACATGAATAATGAGTTTGGGGTTAAAAATATTTTACTTTTTTTTGAAGATGAAGAAGAAGTCTCTTCTGCTCACCAAGGCTGCATTTATTTGATCAAAAATACAGTAAAAACAGTAATATTGTGAAATACTATTATAATTTAAAATAACTGTTTTCTATTGTAATATATTTTAAAATGTAATTTATTCCTGTGATGCAAAGCTGAATTTTCAGCATTATTACTCCAGTCTTCAGTGTCACATGATCCTTCAGAAATCATTCTAATATGCTGATTTGCTGCTCAAGAAACATTTCTAATTATTATCAATGTTAAACACATTTAATACTTTGTGGAACCATGTTTTTTTTAATTCGT
The DNA here is from genome assembly GCF_001515605.1 of Sinocyclocheilus anshuiensis. Lineage (NCBI taxonomy): Eukaryota > Metazoa > Chordata > Actinopteri > Cypriniformes > Cyprinidae > Sinocyclocheilus > Sinocyclocheilus anshuiensis. The sequence continues at coordinate 803,153 of NW_015536474.1, read as the reverse complement.
TGATGAATAGAAAGTTAAAAGGAACCGCATTTATTTAAAATATAAATATTTTGTAACATTATAAATGTCACTTTTGATCATTTGAATGCATCTTTTCTCAATAAAATATTAATTTCCTTCAAAAAAAAAATTACCCCCCCAAACATAAATGCTACCGTAAAATATTTTAAAGAATAATCAACATGTAAAGTGACCAATCAATGTTAATATTGTTTAAATGTGGCATTTAAAGGTGTCAAAGTACAAATATATATATATTATATGCAATATTAATTTATCTAGATTGTTATCTAATAAAAGTGCCTTAAAGATTTTAACCCACAAACCTCTCAAACATTGATAAATCTGGTGCTAATATGATCCTTGCACATTATAAACCTGATTTTATTTCCCACTGGTAAAAATCATAGTACTATGGGGTTTTCTGTAAGATCTGCAAGCATGATCCTTCTCTGTTCCAGTGCTTCCTTTAACATACTTCATATAATCGGTGCTCTTTTTCTCTCTTCTTAAAAGGCCCATAAGATTAGTGGAGAAAGGCCTCGAGGGGCGTCAGAGTTAGGAAGGGCCCTCTGCGGCCAAACACTCTCTCCAGCTCAGCCAAATGAACCCATTAATATTTTAGATTAATGCAAATACCCACAAAAATGAAGAATAATTGCCTAAAATCAAAATTCAATTAATGTTTAACACAGACGGATCGTCTCTGTACAATACAGGAGGGAAATAGCGAAACCTCGGAGGATCTTTTCAATAAACCTGTGCTGATAGAACAACTGTCATCTCATGTGGGACGAGAAACTTCGCAAAAGTAATACATGGTGCCATAAATGATCTTAACTCTCTAATGAAGGACTATCATTTCAATCAGACATCAGAGAGGAGAAAAATGAGAGCTGGTGGAGATGAGTTTTAACACAGCTGAGGATTTCAATTCTATTCACAAAAAAGCAATAAACTAAAAATAAATGACTTTAGAAGACGTGAAGAACAGCAATTGTTATCTAAAAGCCTAAATTGTGATGTATCATTAGTAACATCTGCGACTGAGATATAATTGTTTGAGGAAAATTTTGAAAGTTTGAAAACAAAATCCGCCGCTTGCACAAAGCCAAATGAAGACGACCGCAAATAAACAAACTATTGACTTAACGTTCATTGTCTGTCTGGGTTTCTTACAATTGGCACTCTCTTGGCTCTGAAACAAATGCCAAATTTCCCCAATTTTACCCAGGGGACGACTGGCGGCCGACAAACCGGCAATCTGGAGCGCATTTCTCTGCGATATTTCCTTTCAGGTTCGGGCTGGAGGAGAACGCGCTGACACTGAGCCATCTGTTGTTGTGTTAAAAACAAACCGGTGGTCCTTTTCCCTGATGCCTGACATGGTTAAGGTGTCCAAAGTGTCTAAAGCGTGCAATTGAACATGACAACAACATATTCAAAATATTAGCACGAGCCACTGGATTTAAATTTAAAAGTGTTTGCTTGTGCAAAACTTACTAACACAATGCTACTAATAGTGAAAGTTAAAATAAATGTGATCTGTATTAATATATAAAGACCCAGATAATCATGATGATCAACTGTTTGTACTATTGCTGAAATCTTCAAATATCTCATTCACAGAGACATGCTCCCGTTTTATATGGACAAATAGCGCCCCTAGTGGTCAAGAGGCAGTTCAGCTCACTAAATAGCAGGGAAGTTTTGGACACTCCTCATTTTTTCACACATTTCATAATCATTTAAATCATCAACGAACATGGAAGCTAAACAGTCCAACATCTCAAAACTGACCAGTGGATGAAGCAGTTTTCCTGTTTTGTCTTGCTTTAAAGGGGGGAAATATCAGATTTTGTAAATGAAATTCATAGCATGTACAATTAATCTGTATCTTCCAAACTAATTTCAGGCATTGAAGCCTTTAGATCAGACAGTGTTTAGGATCTGGGAAACATAAAGCATTTGACTTGTGGATCTTGCATCACTGTTGTGAGTTTTTCATTTCTGTATCAGCTTCTTTAAACACAAACATCCTCAGCGACGGCTGAACCTCAAGAAAGAATGTGAGAACTCTCTTTGGATGCACACTGTGAATTCAGTCAAGCTCTTATTTCCAATAACCTTTTCAGTATGGACATGCAGGTGGACAGAATGTCATGCAGAATGTGAAAGCTGCTCTAAATTCTACATGAGTGGACGTGAGCTCACTAACAGACAGAGGCTGTCAGGTTCACACACACACACACACACACACACTACATCTCAATGATGAGCTCCTCGCATGATGTACAATACAATACAATACAATACAAAAAAACCTAAATACACTAGTGTAATGGTATGGCAGTATATTGTGTATTTTATTTATTATTTTTAAATGATATTTAACATTTATTATTATCATTTTGTAAAGAATATTGTACCATACAGTGTTATTGAAGGATTTTTATATTACAGTATTTATTAATAGTTCAAATTAGCTTTCATTTTATGTTTTCATTTTAATTTGAGTAATTTTGTTATTTAATTTTACCACTTTTTTCATTTTGTTATTTTAAATATTTCTATATAGCTTTAATTTATCTTTATTTCCATTTTAGTAATTTTGCTGCGCAAAGAACTATTTAAAAAAAATAATAATAAAAATGACATTTTTTGTTACTAGTAATTTTGTTGTGCTTTTGTCATCATCAACATCATCATCATTATTTAGTGCTGTCAAACGATTAATCGCGATTAATTGCATCCAAAATAAAAAAAATTTGTTTACATAATATATGTGTGTACTGTGTATATTTATTATGTATATATAAAGACACACACATACAGCATATATTTTGAAAATATTTACATGTATTTATATAAATTATATCATATATAAATATATAAAACAAGTTTATTTTTCAATTGAATTCAAGTTTATTTGTATAGCGCTTTTCACGATACAAATCGTTGCAAAGTAACTTTACAGAAAATTCAGTTTCTACAATATATTTAGTAGTAGCTTATCAGTGGTGACTGTCAGTTAATGTACATATGGCAGAAATGTACGGAAAATCAATTAAAGATGTAATCAAACAACACTATTAACAGCAATTATTATATGATGCAATCAAACTTATAGCAAAATATATAAACGTAACACATTTTTCTTAAATATATACATGCATGTGTGTGTATTTATATATGCATAATAAATACACACAGTACACACACAAATTATGTAAACAAATACTTTTATTTTGGATGCGATTAATCGTTTGACAGCACTATTATTATTATTATTATTTTTAAATCTTTCTATACTGTTTTAATTTATTTTTAATTCTGTTTTAGTCATTTCTGTTTTACATTTATTTAGAAAAACTAATACACAACACATGTTTTGTATTATTATTATAATCATTTTAATATTGCTATATAGCTCTAATTTCACTTCAGTTTTATTTTTAGTCATTTTAAATACTTCAACCTAGACTTATTTCAGGTAGCTGCCTAGGTACAATTTCTCATTTTAATTTAAGTTTACATTTTTAATCACATATTTATATTTTATTTTATTTCAGCTTTGTTTCAATTACCGAAAACAATTTTTTTATTTAATTTTTTCATTTGTAATTTATTTTTTTATTTATTTATTTTTTTACAGTAACAACTCTGGTATTTTAGCATGTTTGTGACAAATCACTAATCCAACAACTTTACACAATAACAAATAACCCCTTAGCAACCACACAGCAATGCCCTAGCAACCACCCAGTAACCAACTAGTGACACCCTAGCAATAAACCTATCTATCTATCTATGCAGTCACATCACTCTCTTTCTCTGCAGTGTGGTGGGATTGATCCGAATGGAAGTGGGTGGGTTTTGTGATCTGAACCTGTTGGATGAGGTCATTCCTGTAAGGCTGTGACCTCCTGATCTCCATCACAGACAAAGCAGATTCAGCCCTTTATCACAGAGGAAATCCATTCAGCCCGACAATGTCCTTGACCGTCCTACAGAGAGGAGCACAACATGCCTTGATTAAAAGCCACTGCGACAAACAACCTGTGGATCACTACAGGATCACGCCACACGCACTATTCATGGAGTATATGGTGTATATATACTGTGCATAGTATGCAAATGTCACAAGTACTTGCATATGCAAGACCTTTTTATTTATCTATTTTTATTGGACTGCCAAAACCTGTATTTTTCATCAAATAAAGAATAACTGTAAGTCACTCACTGAATTAAACATGCAACATACTGTAGTGTGGTCAAGCAACAGCAACACATTAGACTTATATTTGAAAGTTTTTATATCATTTTTAAACAGCACGCTAGTATTCAATTCCACGCTTATTTTGATTAATTTGCATTGTGCATGATATTGTGCAACGCGCATTTTCACCACTAAGCGGTGCAATTGACCGCTGTATTAAATAAGAAGAAGCTGTTGAGCAGGATTTTACATTCACAGCGTTGCATTTTAGAATTTTCTAATAATAAAAACACATGAGCAGGGCCCGTATTCACAAAACCTTTTATCTTACCTCTAAGAGTTCTCCTAAATAGCAGTAAAAGTTTTTAGCTAAGAGTTTTCTCTTAAAACCAATTCACAAAGCTGCTGAGACAAACGTTTACTAAGGAATTCACAAAGCTGCTGAGACAAACTTTTACTAAGGAATAGAGAGAGGTCTTAGCACGAGGTAATTTCGTGCATATGTTGTCCTTTAAGCATCACATTGATTCTATTATTAAAAAATCATATGGGTGTCTGAGTTCGATTAACTGCTTATCATTTCAAGCAAGGAAAAGATTAATCTCACAATTAATTCTTCCGGATATTATTTATCAAAATACTTCTGATACCAATTTAAAACCTCTAAACATTGCTCACAATTCTTTAGGTTTGTTTTGAGATGTCTTGACTGGCTCCAACCAAATTCGCGAAGGCACTATCACTGGTTTCAGTTGATCTTCAAAGGTATTTTAATTGTCCCTCTTATTTAAAACAGTTTTTGGTTCCATCTATATCTTCTTACCCTCTTAGGCATATGCAGTAACGTTATCCATATTTTTTTGTTCCTAGAATCTTCACTGAAGTCGGCCGTAGGTCATTTCAATATAAAGCTCCATTTGATTGGAACAATCTCCCTTCTTCCCTTAGATCAATTACATAATTTCGTCTCTTCAAGACTAATTTATTATCTCATTTGAAAATAACTTGCTTATGTTTTTAAAGCAGCACTATGTAACTTTTGGCGCTCTAGCGGTGAATAAACAGAACTGCACACATCCCGCGGAAGAACATTCCAACCGGAGCTACTTCTCTAAGTTTATGTCTATGGCGATTCACGCAGGTATGTGTTACTCCGCAGCGGTGACGACCTGACCAGGCTACAATAGTCCAAATTTAAGTACTTATTATAAGTGTACCGTAGTGATTCGGAATAAGACAAAAACGCGGGTTGGAAGATGAATTCATGATGTACTCGCTCATTATATACATTTAGCAAATTTTGAACACAGAAAAAGTTACATAGTTCTGCTTTAAATTTAGGTTTAGAATCTTCCTTTAGGTTATATCAACTTTTGTCTGTTATTTTTTCTATTATTTTTTTTAATTTTAATTTTATAAATTACTTATATTTATTATTTATTTATCTATTTATTTTTTATTATTTATTTATAAAACATTTTTTTTTTTTAGGGTGTTTGCATATTTGGATTTTCATGCTTGTATGAACATGTATGTTTTCTTGTATGTACATTCTCTTGTTTGTTTAATATAGTTGTAGACTGTGGGTGGATTATTAGGGGATTGAGCTGTTGTTTGTCTGTTAAGTGATTTTTTTATTTTATATATTACTTATGTATTGTGTTTTGTATTGTTTTGTGTATGCGCTATTGGGTCCCACTCGAAAATGAGATGGGAGCATCTCAAGGGGCTTTCCCTTTAATACAATTCAAATTCAAATAATAAAATTCAAATATATGAAGTAAAGTATGTTAACAGGATGGATGTGTTGATTACATCCATTAACGTGATATGAAGATAATTGTTTTTAGATTTTCCTCAGCATAAGGGTGGATATTGAATCAAACCTTTTGACGCTCTATAATCTTGCTTTCTCCAGTAGAAAATGCCGTCTTGTCTGAATCAGGAGAGAAATATGCAGAGATCAAGCACCGTTTGCAAACCAAAACCAGTCCAAAACAGTTCTAAACAAAAATGTAGGTTGATTTTGATGTGAGAGGAAAACAGGGGATGGATGGATTCGTATTTTGGCCAGAAGCACCGGTTTTAAGTTAAAACTTCTTAATGATGGATTTGTTTAGCTTTTGGCTTCACAAGATGTTAATTGATGGACTGAAGTGGTGTGGATTACTTGTGGATTATTGTGATGTTTTTATCAGCTGTTTGGACTCTCGTTCTGACGGCACCCATTCACTGCAGAGGATCCATTGGTGAGCAAGTGATGTAATGCTACATTTCTCCAAACCTGTTCTGATGAAGAAACAAACTCATCTGCATCTTGGATCGACCGAGGTTGAGTACATTTTCAGCAATTTTTCATTTTTGAGTGAACTATTCCTTTAAGAGACCACCGCATCAATATTTTCAAATATGTCAAATGACGGGCATAATTAACCAAATTATTACAAAAACTATCATTATCAATAATTTTAGTGCAGAATCTATCTCAAAGTCTACTAGCATCTATCTCAAAGCAGGAAGAAAACGTGATGTACTGAATTACATTTTTTATATATATATCTGTAAACAAACACAATTTGTCACTAAAGTGAAGAGCAATAAAACAATGCAAGATTAACGAAACAGATGTAGGAACCAAAACAGAGATGTCTAGAAGCATCTGCTGTGATCCTCAGGGACTGACGCTGGACTCCAGAGAGACAAATGCATCAGAACATGGAAAATCACATCGTATCTTGGAGTAAAACCTGCACAGAAAGGGAAATCTGCAGCAAGGGCCAAGCATCATCAGCTGTACGGTTTCTACAGGTCATAAAAAAATATTTTTGCATTATTTCATTACGAAATACACAGGCTGAATTTGCACATACTTCTCATGAAAACGTTTTTGATCTGCTGAAATTATTGAAATGATGTCTATGTCAGTGTTATTTTTGTATTGTTTATATAATATTTATTAATATTGTTAACATTTATTCATTTTATTTAATTTATTAATCTTTTATTTTTAGATTTTTTTATTTAATTTTAGTTTGTTTTAATAATTTTATTACATACTATTTCTAATGTTTTTAAATTTTTCATCTAATATTTATATTTTATTTCATTTCAGCTTTATTGTAATAACGAAAATGGTGTCTATTCATTTTAATGAACAATAACAACACTGGTTTAGGCATGTGAACTTCTTCAATAGTGTTTAAAAAGCATCCCAGGGTGCACCTTGTGTAATATTGCTCCTCAAATGTCAGTTCAAGTAAATTTTTGGTTCCTAAAATGACAATTTTATTCATGCTACTGTTAATTTAGACTCACACTCTAGATGATTAAATCAGATGAGTGATTATACTGTTCAATCCATAGATCCAGGGATGTGTAATCCGAATAAAGGCTCATTAGAGGACAAAGTGCATCTCTGATATGAGAAACTGCTACTGGACAGTGATGAATTCTGGGATATGTGACTATTCTGACTGTGATTCATTGTATATGGGCTGCACACCTCTGTTTGTGTCTCAAATGTCCTGTGGGTGCTACGTTACAGGTGCAGGTAGAGTCATTTTGAACACAGTGGGATGATCTCTGCAGGGTTGATGGGACGGCGTGCAATGGCAGCAGGGCACCTCGGTGAACCACATGCTGGATGTTTATGGAAAACGGCCGACCGGGGACACTCAGAGAAAGATGATTGTTTTGGGATGGATCTGACAACGCCATGCCAGTCTTTTCTATAGAGGAAGAGTGATTATGATGAAATGGGATGGAAAAATGGCCTGGAATAGAACTACAGGGGTTTGGAGGATGTGGGAAAGATTTCGGAGGACCAAAAAGGTCCCGCGAGTCATTCACACACTCTCTTTCTGGTGCTTTTTGTCCGCAAATGTCTGATTCTGAGCTTATGTGAATGAGATGATGAATATTCGCATCTCATTATCAGGTTGCCAGGCAACACAAAGTTTTGAGAGAGAGAAGCGAGACGCTGGCTCCGGGGGCCGGTTGTAGACGGAGCCAAGGAGGGAGTCGGGATGATCCTGCAGTCCTGGGATGATCAGAGATGGGAAGGTTTCATACAGGAGAGCCTCTTCCGTCGCAAAGTTGAAGGGAAGCTGCAGTTGCCTTTGACGGAGATACTCCTAGCCTTCTTCATTTCTACAGGTTTAATGAAATAGTAAAAATTGCAAGTTTTATAAAAGCATTAATAAAGCTGCTATGATAAAATGATGGGCAAAAATGGAAAACTCTTAAATGAATCAGTCTGAACCAGACAGGTGTTTAGATGAATCTCATGAAAATGGCCCAAGTCATATTTCACCCGAAAATCAAAAGAAAATAAATAACAAAAAGACAAATTAATGTATTTTCTGACCGTTAAGATTTTTTTACATTGTGATATTGTTTTAAAAAATAAAGACATTTTCCTATCAAATCTCTATAATTCCCGTTATTCTCAATTATGATTCTTATTAGATTATTACTGTATACTGTTTTTTTATTATTTTATTTAAATCAGCATAAATTAAAAAGTACAACATTTGCATGTTGTTAACATGTTTCTAGCATGACTAACATGTTGTTAGCATGATTAGCAAGTGACTAGCCTGTTTCTATCATGACTAGCAAGTGACTAGCATGTCACTAGCATGATTAGCAAATTACTATCATGTTTCTAGCATGATTAGCATGTTTACTAACATGTTGATAGCATGTTGTTAACATTATTAGCAAGTAACTAGCATATTGCTAGCATTATTAGCAAGTTACCAGCATGTCACTAGCATGTTTCTAACATGATTAGCATGTTGCTAGCATGATTAGCAAGTGACTAGCATGTTGCTAGCATGATTAACAAGTTACTACCATGTTGTTAGCATGATTAACAAGTGACTGTCATGTTGCTAGCATGATTAGCATGCTACTAGCATTTTGCTAGCATGATTATCAAGTAACATGTTGGTAGCATGATTAGGAAGTTACTACCATGTTGTTAGCATGATTAGCAGGTAACTAACATGTTGCTAGCATGATTAGCAAGTTGCTAGCATGTCGTTAGCATGTTTTTAGCATGATTAGCAATCAACTAGCATTTTGCTAGCATGATTAGCAAGGTACTAGCATGTCGCTAGCACGTTTCTAGCATGATTAGCATGTTAATAGCATGTTGCTAGTATGTTTCTAGCATGATTAACTTGTCGCTAGGATAGATCAGAGGTCCCCAACCACCGGGTTGCGAGAACGTTCTGGGGAAAATGTGTATAGATATGACGATCTGTTATTTATTGTGCATAAATGATTGTTCTAATTATTCTGTATTTTTGTTGTATGCGATTGATATCAAGTAGCAATTTGACGATTTCATGTTAAATTAGTAAATAAAAGATTGCTCTGATCTGTCAAGGCTATTAGGGCTTAAACGGATGCAGCTGTCTAGGTCCAGACCCCACCGTTCGGCATGTGATTCGCAGATTAATTTGCCAATTTACACATTCAAGTTATTTAAAACCACAAGAAGAAGAAACGAAACAGAACTAAATTCGTTACTTACGCGCTGTTCTCGTACACACCCGAAGCGTGCACAAGCATAGAGACGTGTTTCAGACAGCGCGGCATACCGAGTTGATTCCTCTTTCATGTCTCCCTGCGTTTAAGATACATGTGCATGGGGGTTTGTTAGTTAGTTACGTCGCAATACTGGAAATATTTCTGTTTTAAACCATGAAGGCGAGCCAATGGATATCACACAAGCAACGTGCAAACTTTGTGCAATAGTTATGCCGGTGAACATCTTAACTTCAGTCACTATACAGAAAGTGAAAGTAAAAAACTGATGGAGTTTTCTAATGCTGTATTAACAGCGCATATTCTCTCAGAGACGACAAGAGGCGAATCTACTTCAACATGTGCTGATAACAGTATAAATTAATAGACCTGTTTTAAAGACCCAATCCACAACGCCCCACCCCACCCCCCATCCTCATTTTTATGAAAACCATAAGTCGGATCAGTCTGAAAACATATAGCACACTAAGAGCTGGGCTGAGTTTGGTGGTGGGGGGGGGGGGGGTTATTTACACACACACACACACACACACACACACACACACACACACACACACAACCTAATAAAGTGTTTTAAATAGTAACAATGCAAAATGAGAGAATGTTTCCGATTTATGTAAGGAACACAAAAGCCCCGATAGTTTACAGGTTGAAAGGGAACCACGTGTGTGTGTGTGTGTGTGTGTGTGTGTGTGTGTGTGTGTGTAAACGCGGGGCCCAGTGCGAGGTATGGAGCGGGGCCCCCCTCGGTCCATTCGCGATTGCGTTCCGGGTGGCGGTTTTTAATATACACCTATATAAAATCGTAACACTAAAAAAGAACAGTAATAATAAACTCTTTTAAACGAACTTTTTACCTCCTGTGAGTGGGTCTCTTCCTCTTCTTCACCGCTTATAACCCTCCATTCCCCATCATGATGTCTCATTCAGTCTTAATTTCCTACTAATCCTGTTAATTGTCAGTTCTGATGAAGAACTGCTTTCGTAGACACATTAATGCGTGATCAGATTCTCACTTACACAAAATCTCTTATACGCAGCAACTCCAGATCCTCCTGAACTCAACTGTTCTCCAGTGTCCCGATGCCATTATATAACAGACCAGCATCACTCAGTATGATAATGTGAATAAATGAATCCCAGATGTCACAAAGGAGTTCAGACACTATTGAATATCTTTAAGAGCACACAATGAATGTAATCGTGACTCAAAAGAGAGCTGGCATGAATAATTGTCAGGTATAACGTGCAGCTTCATATTCCCAGACTATGAGTGAGTGTCTGTAGGACAGCAGGAGGATTGATTATGGAATAGCAAATAAAGACGTGATGTGGAGATGAAGAAAACCTAGTGTTTGGAGCGCTCTAGTGGACATAATGAGACAGGTCAGGAATAAGCTTCATCAGTTACTGGGTCAAAGGTCTGAGGAAGTTTGCACACCTTAACAACCGCATAACAATGTCTTAGCAACCACTCAGAACACCCTAATAATGGCAGCAAATTCTGCTCAAACTAAATTCAGAAAAATCAAGTTAGACTTTAAAGAAATAGTTAATCTTCAAGTTGTTTCAAACCTGTATGAGTTTCTTTATTCTGTTGAGCACAAAAGAAGGTATTTTGAAGAATTTTGGTAACTAAACCACTGACTTCCATAGTATGGGGGAAAAATAAAAAGGAAGTCAATGGCTACTGTCAACTGTTTGGTTACCAACATTCTTCAAAATATCATCTTTTACGTTTAGAAATCCATATAGGTTGAAAACAACTTCATGGTGAATAAATGATGACAGATTTTCATTTTTGGGTGAACTATCTCTTTAATATGCAATAAAAAACTTTATAAAATGTTACATAACACAATATATGGAGTGATGTACAATATGTGTTTACCCAGACGAATTAATTTCAAGATACTTGTCTTAAGTCTAAGAAACTGATTATTTCTGTAAGTTTAAGTAGTTTATCACTACCTAAACCAATATAGTGTTATCATTCTGAAGCATTAGACATTCATAAGTGCAAATCATTTAAACATCGCAGGAAATCTATGGTATGTAACAACACTGCATTTATCTGATGCTCCTTTGATGATTCATTTCCTAAATTACTCAGCATTCTGATTGCTTGTATATACTGTAGTTCTTTGTTTGGGGATTTTTATACACTTCTAAAATGTAATGTGCCAAAGCAATCTGCTCTTTGCTGATTGGTTAAGCCTGAACCTATGGTATTTGAGGCATTTGAGAAGTGTTCAGTTATCCAGGCCATCTGAGTTTAGTCAACAACACCAGTTAAACTTTGGTTCTATTTCTAGTACAGAATACTTTACACTCGAGAAATCGTGAATTCCGTCAGCCCAAAATCTCAGTTATGTGACTGATATGAATGTAAACATAAATTTCTTTCATTTTTACCTCTGACTATTCATAATAACCAGGAGAAAGTCCATGTAAAAACTCTAAATGGCTACATAGCGCTTTCAGGGATGTATCATCTCACTACTTAACATATTACTGTATATTATTGTGTTTAACAAGGTGTCACAAAACAGGCCAATGTTATGTTTAACTTTACCCACTGAACCTGATTTATTAGTAACATATTTCACATTTTTGTGATGTCACAACTGCCTTTGTTTTTTTTTTTTGCAAGTGTTTGTACTAACTATAATGCATTTTTGTACAAGGGTTTAAAGTACTTTATACTGAATGTCAACCCCTGAGACATGTAAAAGTTCACGGAAATACATAATTATGTGCTTCTTTTATTTTTATTATTATCCATTTAAACATCGCAGGAAATCTATGGTATGTAACAACACTGCATTTATCTGATGCTCCTTTGATGATTCATTTCCTAAATTACTCAGCATTCTGATTGCTTGTATATACTGTAGTTCTTTGTTTGGGGATTTTTATACACTTCTAAAATGTAATGTGCCAAAGCAATCTGCTCTTTGCTGATTGGTTAAGCCTGAACCTATGGTATTTGAGGCATTTGAGAAGTGTTCAGTTATCCAGGCCATCTGAGTTTAGTCAACAACACCAGTTAAACTTTGGTTCTATTTCTAGTACAGAATACTTTACACTCGAGAAATCGTGAATTCCGTCAGCCCAAAATCTCAGTTATGTGACTGATATGAATGTAAACATAAATTTCTTTCATTTTTACCTCTGACTATTCATAATAACCAGGAGAAAGTCCATGTAAAAACTCTAAATGGCTACATAGCGCTTTCAGGGATGTATCATCTCACTACTTAACATATTACTGTATATTATTGTGTTTAACAAGGTGTCACAAAACAGGCCAATGTTATGTTTAACTTTACCCACTGAACCTGATTTATTAGTAACATATTTCACATTTTTGTGATGTCACAACTGCCTTTGTTTTTTTTTTTTGCAAGTGTTTGTACTAACTATAATGCATTTTTGTACAAGGGTTTAAAGTACTTTATACTGAATGTCAACCCCTGAGACATGTAAAAGTTCACAGAAATACATAATGTGCTTCTTTTATTTTTATTATTATCATTTACCATATGGAATAAGATGCTAAAACTGGAGCATAGACATAAAGAATAACAGTCATTAACCCAGTGAATTTAGTCCAGAAATTTTATTATACACTGAAAAAAAAAATGTTAAAGAAATAATTTTCACTCAGAAATTGCTATATTTCACAAATAATTATAAAGAAATGGAAAGTAACACATCGAATTTTGTGAAACATTCCAATTCACTTTATTTGATTTACTTTGATCTATTTCCCTTCTTGGTTTTCAACCTTTGTAGAGTCTGGAACCACCACTAATACAAATTTATAAATGTCATGAAAATAAAATAAAATTTGAGATATTTTATTGCCTATATCTTTGTTGTATATATAATCTCCATGGACCTCTGATCGAAAACCCTGATACTAGACAATAAGACAATAGTTTGAGGATATGTAAGCGGGACGCAAGCACGTCGTGATGATTCTGGCTCCGTCCTGCCAGAGCTCGACTAGCCGGTTTCACTGAGCAAGAACAGCAACACCCAAGTTTCTGTAATCACTTCATTCAAATGAGCCCTTCACAATGGAATTTATCTACTCTATCACAACATTTTTTGTGTTGCTGTCATTTCTGAAGTGACCAGACTTGATTTGTGGAAAGAAACGTTCCATCAACAACTGTTTTTAGCTGTATTTGGTTCTTAAGTTGAGCTATATGATTCTTTGGAGATAAAATGTTCTTGATGCCACATTGTAGATTTAGTGTTCCTAGCCAAAAATGACCTAAACATTCCTTGTAAATTTCCCATTATGCGATTTAATCACCAAATCTTGAATTCGATCTTTTCGTTCAATTGTTTTCTTTCAATTAGCACAGGTTTTGTATTTGTTTTTGGAACTGATAGGCCTCATTGATCTGAGCTTATGCACTTAAGTTTGTGGAAAAAAAAAACATTATTTGTGCATAATTTGTGCAATGTTCACTAATAAACTGAGCATAAGCTCAGATCAATGAGGCCTATACCAATCAGTTACAAAAAAGAAATAGAAAACCTGTGCTAATTGAAAGAAAACGAGTCGATATAAAGATTGAATACCATTATTTGCTAATAATATAGCATAACAAAAAATGTATAAGCGCTTTTTTTTGTAGACCAGCCATTTTTGACCAGGAATACCACAAGTGTAACAAAGTGGGGGAAAATCCCCAAAAAGTATTAAAAGGAAGTTGAATACCATGTATGAGCAAAGTCAGTAAGTTTTAGTATAATGCGACATCACAGCAATTTTGGGTAAAGAATCTCCACACAACATGCACTAATACAACAGATGTTTTCTCAGAACGTAAAGCCACTTTTAGAGCCTCATTTTCTCATCTTCCACTTATCTGGCTAGGATAATTACGCAAATAACTTATGTAACTTACTTTATAGAAACTGAAGATAAAATATGTAAGAAGGGGCATTTGAAATACACTTGCTGTGACATCAGATTTGTCACAGTGGCATCATTTTTGTCTGAAAAAGCAGATCTGTCTGGGCTGAAATCCTTGTCACAGCTCAGGTATGTTCAAGGTTTCAGAGGCTGTTGTGTTGCTCAACACCTTCATAAAAACATGCTTATGTGCACTATTGAAATCCTAAGATCCCAGATGAAATATAAATCTCTCAAAAGCTTATTAAAAGGATCTTGTATTCATTCTGCATTTGCATTTTGTTTTTGAATTATTTCATGCATTTGATCTCGATCATGTTGAATTTTTGTTTTTGAATGCAATACTTATTAAACTCAATTTAAAGTGCCAGGAGTTTAATAGAAGCATTCCTTCACAATGATCAATTTACAAAACGTGTTTTCATAATGCATATGCTAATTATGATGACAAATATTATGAAATCATACAGAAACACTGGGATCACTAGGCCTGTATTTTCACTTATTTTCTCTGGTTAACATACACCCTTCTTTTTCCACTCGTAGCGTAGTTTTATTATTCACACCCAACGGTGTACGACTCTTCTATTGTGCAATAATGACTCTGAAAGCAACAGAACCCCGCTGCTCATTCAGGCATCTAATTGTCTTCACTAATGGGGTGACCCAGCCCTAAAACTGAAACCAGGGTGATCACACACAAACATTTCACATCAAAGTCAAAATAAACAATAAATAAATTATAATCTTTAATGGGGGGAAAATCCTAGCTTTAAACTACATTCCCCCTTCATTCTTATTATTGCAATGTTTTATTCTGCATTTCTCATTCATCTACTTGATTAATCTCAATGTTGAATTTTAAAATATTTGATATATTATAAATGATAAGTATTAAACACTACAATCATTTTTCAAAATTCTGTCTTTTTGTATTATCTGTTGGGTAAAATTGTGGCATGTTGTCACAAAAGGTCAATGTGCGTGTCTTTTTCCGTGGGCAATAACAGTGTTCAATATATAATATGTGACCCTGGAGCCCAAAAGCAGTCTTAAGTCGCTGGGTTATATTTGTAGCAATAGCCAACAATACAACAATATGGGTCAAAATTATCCATTTTTCTTTTATGCAAAAAATCATTAGGATATTAAGTAAAGATCATGTTCAGGATATTTTGTAAAGTTCCTACCATAAATATAGGCCTATCAAAACAATTTTTTTTATTAGTAATATGCATTGCTAAGAACTTCATTTGGACAACTTTAAAAGCGATTTCTCAATATTTTCTCAATATTTATTTTTTTTTTGCACCCTCAGATTCTAGATTTTCAAATAGTTGTATCTCGACCAAATATTGTCCTATCCTATGATATGACAGAAGAGATTGATGTAAAAAATCTCAAAATAAAAATATTATACGTGTGACAAAACTAGTGCCGTTTTTCTGTTGATTCTGAGGTGAAAAAGACCATTTTTCGTTAAGTTCACCTTGAAAACATCTTCAGTCAGCATGTTTTGCTTTTTTCCGTTTTGAAGCATTAACCCAGGGTGCAAATATAATGTCACACACCTGCTGTTGACATTCGTACAGCGTTCCGCTCATATTTTCATACAGGTCACCGTGGAAACGCCAATGAGCGCGCACCTCAAAGTTTCGACCTAAATTCCGGAAGTTTCATGGGACGGAACCTCCATATATGAATAATTGTGGGAGGAGCAACGTTTACAGGTGTATAAGTGCTGCAGGTTTAAATGAATCATGCAATTGATACCAGCAGCCGAGCGAACGAGGGAGAGCGTGGAGGGAGCACAACTTCTGGTGTTAAGGTTTGGGGTTTTATTTTTTTAGTGGCTGTCGCACCAGGATTCGTATTTATTCGATTTCAGGAATTCCCGTGGAAGTAGACCT
Source organism: Sinocyclocheilus anshuiensis (assembly GCF_001515605.1). Lineage (NCBI taxonomy): Eukaryota > Metazoa > Chordata > Actinopteri > Cypriniformes > Cyprinidae > Sinocyclocheilus > Sinocyclocheilus anshuiensis. Next base: position 786,532 of record NW_015536474.1, on the reverse strand, counting down.
GGCTGTTTGTGAACACGTTTAGCGCTTTTATAACGTTTAGATGTGTTTCATCTATTCTTTTGAGTCCAAATGCTGAACATGAGTGGAATCTACCGGGGTTTCACGTCTTTCCAGTTGTGTTTGGGAGTGGTTTGGATGGATTTGTCTCTTTGGGAGCGGCGTCACTAGCATGTGTGCTTCATATGAGAGTTTTGGGAAAGCATCTATAAACCCCCCTTTAAGGATTTGAAGTTTTATGGCACAAGCTTGATTTGTAACAGTGTTTGCATGGAAAAGAGGAAAGCTATGCTACATTAAAGCTAGAAGGCATTAGCAGGGTTATTTTGGTTTACAAATAAGCTTATTTAAATATCTCGTTAGTAATTTGTTCTCCTTTTTGTCCACCAGAAGGGAAACCTAAAGACTCCTTGGATATGGCTTTCAACAACACCCTGACCTCAAGAGCTGTTCTGCTCTATGATGAGTGGCTTAAGGAAGCAGGTGAGTTTGCATCATCAGCACAGCTGTGTCTGTAGGGTTTCTGTAATTGGTTGTGAAATAAGACCTCTTTTGCCTCGCTTGTAGATCCACGGACTGAGAACTGGCTGCTTATGGCCTCTCCGTTCCCTCAAACGATCATCATCGCTGCTTACATCTACTTCGTGATGTCACTGGGGCCTCGGCTGATGGAAAACCGCAAGCCCTTCGACCTCAAGCGTCCAATGATCATCTATAACTTCAGCATTGTGGCGTTCTCCATCTACTTGGTTTACGAGGTTCTTGAACATGTTTCATCATGAGTTTCTAGTGTTTTTCTCTCCTATTGTTGTGTGTTTATCGAAATGTGTCGTCTTCCTTTTACAGTTTCTCATGTCTGGCTGGGCGAACGGCTACACCTATGGGTGTGACCTCGTGGATTATTCCAGTTCTCCTCAGGCTCTCAGGGTATGTGAATGGAGCACATTCTTGTAATTGTTCAATTGTTGCCAATGACGCGTTCAACAATTTGACACTTCCTTATCCTTGTTTCTTTCTAGATGGCATGGACCTGCTGGCTGTACTATTTCTCCAAGTTCATTGAGATGCTTGACACTGTACGTGGGCTTCTTTTGTATTCTGAACATGAACATTAGGTCTTTATGATGGATGATCAATGCTGAATCTCTTATGTTATCTCGTCTTCACAGATTTTCTTTGTCCTGAGGAAAAAGAACAGTCAGGTTACGTTCCTTCACGTCTTCCATCACGCCATCATGCCCTTCACCTGGTGGTTTGGGGTCAGATTCTCCGCAGGTAAAGTATTATGGATCATTCAACCAAAAATGACAGTTGTCCCATTCCAAACCCAAAAACGTTGGGTAAACTGAGAGGTTTCTGTCTCGCCATTGAAAGTCCAGATGACCAAAAGGTCCCAAAAAGATCATAAAGGCATTATAAAATGACTCCCAATGAAATGGACGGTTCAATCAAAGTTTTGTGAAGAGGTTCAATTTCTTTGATGAGCCAATTTAATGTAAGGTTTTAAACCACTTGATTCGTTTGATGCATTTATGACCTTTTTGGATCCAAGTTTTGGTTACCTTTCAATAGAGGTTGAACGGTGAATGATCCCTTTAAATTCATCCTAAAAAATAAGTGCATGTACATGCTAAAAATAGTCCCTATGACTTGTTAAATGCATGCCAAACCGCATGACCTCAAGTTGCTTGACAGCTGTGGCCATCCACTTTACTTGTATGCAAAGCATAATGTCTATGCAGCTTAATTTTCTCATATTTGGGTTAAATATTCCTATAATGAATACTGTTAAATGGTATGTTTTGCTTTCTTAGGTGGTCTGGGAACCTTCCATGCCCTGCTGAACTGCATCGTCCATGTCATAATGTACACCTACTATGCTCTCTCCGCCCTGGGACCCGCTTATCAGAAGTACCTGTGGTGGAAAAAGTATATGACCACCATCCAGCTGGTAAGTTACCAGCTTACATCCCCATCCCCAGTGTCGTTTGTCGAAATCCAGGCTTTTTGATGTTGGAACTCTAAACCAGTTCTAACTCTACCCTTTCTGTTTGTGTTAGGTTCAGTTTGTGCTGATCACCGCTCACATTGGCCAGTTCTTCATGAAGGACTGTCCTTACCAGTTTCCTGTGTTCCTCTACGTCATCGGTTCATATGGGCTGATCTTCCTGTTCCTGTTCCTCAACTTCTACTATCACGCCTACACCAAGGGCAAGAGGCTTCCCAAGGTGTTCCAGAACGGAAACTACCTTCTCAAGAAATCCGAGTGATCTTTCCTTTGGCCACCCAAACGTGACGCTCTAACCTATTAAGTGGGAATATTCCTTTTTATTTCATCCGTTCAAGTTCCACTTCCCTGTTTTATGTTAAAACTAATGTGGAATCCACCTTATCACTGGATTTAAGACGTCTGAAAATTGCACACCGGTGTTTCACTAGAGATGCTGTCCTCATTTGTTGTCTTCACTTAAGGCTTTGAAATGAGTATGGGGTGGGAAGTACAGTGTTTTTGTTCTAATATGCTCTAATTTACCTGTAAATATTGAATTTTTCAGCTTCGGAATATGATTGAACTGCTGGCCAAATCTGAAAAGAGGTTATGAGAGCACAGGGGATTGAAGTTTGTTTCTAAAAGGGTTTTTGAAGGTTGTGTTTTAGTTGTAACTGAATGAGCCCGAGGCCCTTTGACCCCGGAGGAACGCTTGACTGATCTACCTGGTTGTGCTTGAACCTGAAAGTTTACCGCATGCCGCAGAAGTGACATCATCTGAAGTTTTGACAGATTTATGCTGTGTGACTATTTATTCGTTATTTAATGTTGCTGTTTTCTTAATGTGATCTTTTTTTTTTTTTTTTTTAAATATTGATCTGTAGAAATTACCTGTTATGCTTTTATGTTCTACTGATCAGAGCGGAGGAAATGGAAGACCAGAACAATGTTACCGGATTTTTCCTTGTTTTTTGTCTTTTTAAATGAATTTCCAATTTTGTGAGGAAAAAAAGAAATTGAGTTTTTATAATGAAACGAAATAAATTGTCAATATCTCTTGGTTTTCTTGTTTTCATTACGTTTACACAAGTTTTCAACAGCGCACTTACACTACATCTCCCATACGGCACTTGGGCAACTCCCGGTAAATGTGATGCCCATATTTGGTAAATCGGTAGCATCACGTGACTGATTTCGTGTGCCAATCACATTATTGGCAGGAACGTGTCGCTTTTCAAAACTAAGACAAGTAACTGGCGTGGAGATGTTCCACGGAGATAAACACGGTAACCTAAATGGATAAATAAGTTAATAAAAATTAATAGGGCTGAAATGGATGGTAAAATGATTGGACCGGGACCTTATAGGGCGACGAAATTGGTAAGTACATTTAAAAAAAAAAAAAATGCTGAATGTTTTCACGCGTTGGTTGAGCACCTCACGTGCGCTGATTTAATGTTTACATCAGTATTTCTTTAAACTACAAAATATGTGTATTTTAATTATATTGTCATTAAATAAATGCCTACATACTGCTTTATTTTCCGTGGGAATGCTGGAAAATATGTCGCGTGGATTCCGTGGAATACATTATGTGTTTTAGGCTTATTATATTCCAAATAAACAGGCCACTAATATTAGAAATGTTGTTTCTTTGGTCTGTGATTGATAAAGTAGTCAAGGTAACCACTAAAGAATATCATCATTTTGCCCATGGCTTTAATTTGGTCGAACTGAGATAAATTGAACAGAAAATAGTTTACCTGAATTCAGCCTACAGCTGTACGTCTATAACATTCAGCAAACATCTAGAAACAACTTATATCTTCTAGATGCATTTTATTGATCCCTGAGGGAAAATTCCCGTGTAACAAAAATTCACCATGGTATCTGCAGTTTCCATCAAAATACCAGTTACTTCATGGTTGTTACTAATAAAATAATATTAGATTTGGTGTAGGGATCAAAGAGGTTTTCAAGCAACAAAAATATAAAAGTTTAATACAGCTAACTTATGTGTGTGAGTGTATCTTTGTATACAGTATATATATTTTGTGTGTGTGTGTATATATATATATGTTTTTTTTTTTAGAATGTGTTTAATTTTATATTTTCTTATCAAAAAGTGATCATACATGCATTTTTCATACAGCCCCTGAAACTAATTGTCATTTTAAATCTTTGCCACTATCCTTCGAACCACTAGGTTGGGTTTTACCCGTTTGTCAGCAAGAAGTTTTTAAGAATTTAAAATACAATACAATTTAGTGTGATCACTTATTTTTTTCTGTTTTAATAAGTACAGGTCAGAATAAGTTTGTTTCATTATGACATAAATATATCTGTCATGCTAGATGACCATTACAACATTATTTCACCCATATTTTGACATTTTATTTGAAACATTAAAGTTGACACGTTACTTGCATTTAATTCACCTTTCTAAATGTAAACAGTAGATACATAATTAAGATAACATCATTACAATGTAAATTCACCACCTCTCAACAGTTTGCAGTTAAAACCACATTAGCGTTAAATTCTGAAATTCTTTTTATTATTTTCCCCAGTGGAATGAGACCATCAGGCTCTTCCGTGGTGGAATGCCAGTCAGACGTCACTGGGCTCATTTCAGGAGTTATGACCACAGTTTCACAGGAGCCGAGGCTGTCGACTTCCTCTACGAGCTGCTCAGACGAAACCAGAACTTCGGACCGGAGGTGACGCGCTACCAAACACTCCAGCTACTTCGGAAATTCTTCAAAAACCATGTCATCGAGGATGTCAAAGGACGATTTGGTAAAGACGACTTTGAGGACAGTGGACATTTATACAGGTGCTTTCTTAACTATCTTTCAAAAATTACATTTACAACATTGCCACTGTTATTTTTCTCTTTATTAATGTGAGGCTGCTTTGAAACAATCTGTATTGTATAAAGCGCTATATATGAAAAAAGTGTATATGTTGTGTTATATTAAAAAAATGTTTTTCAAAATAATAATAAATGCTTTAAATATTTTAGATTTCCCCCACAATCACCTCTGAAGCCCGTTCCTGTGCGTCCACCTGTAAGAGATCACAGCTCAGTACCCAGAATCCCACGCTGGGATGACTTTGAAGAGATATCAGTGCCGGAGAAGATCCCAGTGAAGCCTCTTATGGTAAGAGAACGCTTGGCTGTGGAAAAACATTTATTTTCCTAAAAATGTATCCTTTCTGGTGCCATTTACAATGTGAAACCTACTGAGCATGAATTATCTTCTGCTCACCTAGGCTGCATTTATGTGCTCAAAAATACAGTAAAACAAGTAGCACAAATGTTTTCAACATTGATAATAATAAATGTTTTTTGAGCAGCAAATCTGTATATTACAATGATATCTTAAGGATCATGTGACACTGAAGACTGGAGAAAGGATGCTGGAAAGTCACAGGAATAAATTACATTTTAACATATATTACAATAGAAAACAGCTCATTCAAATTGTAATAATATTTTACAGTATTACTGAATTTTTGATCATATATGCAGCCACCATAAGCATAAGAGATTTATTTAAAAAAACATTTAAAATTCATAATGTTTCCAAACTTTTGACAAAGACTGTACGTTTTACGTAAAGTTTTTCCAATTCTTATATATTTTGATCTAGAATTCCGAGTCGTGGAACAAGAGGCACAGCATCGCCATCGGTGAGGTTCCTGAATGCCGTTTAATCCGGAGGAGAGAATTAACCCCGAAACACGTGGACCAGATATGGAAGTCAATGACACTAACACAGTAAGCATCAACAGAGAAGCTCTAATCCTGCTCAAAAAAAGGAGTTTTGTTTTTAAAATGAGCTGTCTTATTAGTTTACAGACTGTTTTGGGTCTCCAGTCTCTGGACAGGGTTTTAGATGCCAAACTTCTGAGCCCCAAGCACATCGTTCACAATGTTTTTGGTGTTAATAAGCAGGGGATTGTTGTGCTGAAGAACAAAGCAGGTGAGCAAAGGTTATATTTTAACACATTTAACATATTCTTACAGCTCATTTCTGATGCATCTCTTTCTGTGTGCTGTATATTCTGTAGAGGACTTGCCACATTGGGTGTTATCTGCAATGAAATGCCTGGCAAACTGTGAGTGACTGATCATCTGCTGTCATACTGATTCAATGTTTAATGGATAATTAAATGTGTTGTTAATAATCACAATAAAGAATTATTTTGCCATGCGATATAGTTTGTTAGCCTTTGTGTACGTTGCCAAACTGCTTTTTTATAAATTAATATGTAATTAAATATGATGTCTGTATGCATATATTACATTATAGTCCATCTTTAATTGTGTATTAACTTTTATACATCTTTGAACTCATTTTTAGGGCCCAATGGGAATGACGCCAGGCAGCCCATGTATCCAGGGTTCGAGAGAGATGTCTTCAGGACAGTGGCAGAACATTTTCAGAGATTGAAAGAGCCACTTTTGACTTTCCATCTGTATGAAATATTTGTCAGTATTTTGGGTGAGTGATGCACAAGCTATTCACACGATGAGTGATGAACATATTTAATCAGCTGATACATTTTAAGATTATTACAATGACCAGAAATAGTTCTCTATTCTTTGAATCTTTGAATTAATAGATTTATGCACTACTGTCCAAATTTTGTGGCCAGTAAGATTTTTTTTTAAGAAATTAATACTTTTAATCTGCAAGGATGCATTAAATTGATCAAAAGTCACAGTAAAGACATTTATAATGTTACAAAAGATTCCATTTCAAATAAATGCTGTTCTTTTGAACTGTCTTTTCATCAAGCCATCCTGACAAAAGAAATGTACGGTTTCCTTAAAATTATTAAGCAGCACAACTCTTTTGAACACTGATAATAATAATAAATGCTTCTTTAGCAGCAAATCAGCATATTAGAATGATTTCTGAAGGATCATGTGACACTGAAGACTGGAGGAATAATGCTGAAAATTCAGCTTTGATCACAGGAATAAATTATATTTTAAAATATATAATCAAATAGAAAACAGTTATTTTAAATAGAAATAATATTTCACAATATTGTAATATAAATGTCAGCTCAAATAAAAGTAGCTTTTGGGAGCATAAGTGTTCTTGTAACTGTTTTCCTCCCGCAGGGCTTCTGCAGTCGGTTGCGGTTGAAGCGCTGCAGGTCTGCTGTCTCCTGCTGCCTCCAGCCAACCGTCGTAAACTGCAGCTGTTAATGCGTCTGATGGCTAAAGTCTGTGCTAACCCCTGTCTCCCCGCTCTGAACGACACCATAGGAGCTCGTACCCTGGTAAATCACTCAACTCCTCAGATAGATGTTCTCTGTACAAGTTAATTATTTGCAAATCACTGACCGTCATAGCTAATTTATAATTCAGCTCAGCGTTCAGTAGATTCTACGAGCAGCTTTCACACGGTCTGTCTCTTGTGGGTGCCTTCCTTCGCTCCTGTGCAGATGGTCCAGACCTTCTCCCGGTGCATTCTGGGATCTGCGGATGAGGTGGACTTGGACGAGCTGTTGGCCACCAAGCTGGTCACGTTTATGATTGATAACCACGACAGTGTGCTGAAGGTGCCGTCCAACCTGCGAAAATCTGTTGAGGAGCATCTGTCTCACCTCAGAAGAGCCCAGGTCAGCATCCCATGTCATTCATTGAATGCTTGATAAGTGACTGACTATATCATGAAACTGCATCCACAACAACTTTGGTGTATTTCTGAGAAAAAAATGAAGTGGGAATTAATGTAATAAATATTGTAGGTATTTGTATTAATATAGATTTGATTGTATTGTGGAAAATAGATTGTGATATTATTGGTTTGATATTTTTGTTTCCCACCCATATGGCCTTGGTTATATCAGAGCAGAGTTAAAAATACAAATTATGATAAAATATTATCACTGTGCACAGTAAGACCAGGAAAATTTGGTAACACTTTACAATAAGTTTTAATTTGATAACATGAATTAACTACATTAGTTAACATCAAGTAACAATTAATAATATTTACATAGTGCTTATGAATTGTAATATTTTTTTCTACATTTAAGATCAAAAGTTCTGTTAATATTAGTTGTGAACACATGAACAATCAATGAAAATTTGCTGAATATTTACTCACCCTCAGAGTTTGTTTCTTCTTGGGAACATGGGGGTTTGGAGAAATGTAGCATTACATCACTTGCTGGCCAATGGATGCTCTGCAGTGAATGGGTGCCGTCAGAGTCATGAGAATCCAAACAGCTGATGAAAACATCACAATAATCCACAAGTAATCCACACCACTCCAGTCCATCAGTTAACATCTTGTGAAGCGAAAAGGTGCGTATTTGTAAGGAACAAATTCATTATCAAGACGTTTTTAACTTCAAACCATTACTTCTGGCCACAGTACAAGTCTATAATGCATAATAACGCTTCCTCCAATGAAAAAGTCCATCCTCTGCTTTCCTCTGACATCAAAATCCACCGACATATTTGTTTAGAACTGTTTTGGACTGTTTTCATTTGTAAACGGTGCTTAATCTGTGCATATTTCTTTCATGATTCAGACAAGAATTTTTAACTGGAGGAGGCAATATTATGTATTATAGACTTGAAGTTGAAGTTAAAAATGTCTTGATGATGAATTTGCTTCTTATAAACACATACAGTAGCTTTTTGCTTCACAATATATTAATTGATGGACTGGAGTGGTGTGGATTACTTGTGGATTATTGTGATGTTTTTATCAGCTGTTTGGACTCTCATCCTGACGGCACCCATTCACTGCAGAGCATCCATTGGTGAGAAAGTGATGAATGGCCTGAAGGTGAGGAAGTTTTTAGCAAATTTTCGCTTTTGGTTATTCCCTGTTGTTGTCGTTGTTTGTGTAAGACTTATTTCTCCTTTTTTTTTCTTTAAATCAAAGTCAAGTTTTTAAGAGATCCAAATGCAAAATTTGTTAAAAAGCCATTTTCTGTTGTGAAGTTAATGAGCTTTGGACGTCTCTTTCTCACCCCAAATTCTCCTCGCATGCTTTGGTTTTTTTCAAGATAAAATATGCGGGTGCAGACACGGACACCGCCATGGCGTCTCCACCTCACTCGTTCTGCAGACAGATCAGCAGAGAGGAGTTTGAGCAGCAGAGGGTCTCTGGATCTCAAGGAGCCATGGTGGAACTACTGGAGAACATCATACAAGACAAGAACATGTCCATTAAAGACAAGAAGAAGAAGCTGAAGCAGGTTAGAGAGGATCCTTTTCACATGTCTTAGGGGCTAAAGGAATATCTGTCACATGGTGTGCATTACTACATGAAAACTGTGACATGTATTTACAGTAGACTTATCACAAATATAATGGTGTGATTGAATTGCTCAGAGTTCTGTCTATAGCCTTTATAGAGATGGAATTGTTTTACACTGAATCTTTCTTTAAATGTCAACTACATGTTGTTCTAAAAGGCCGATGTGTTACAGAAACGTTGAAATCTGAGACACACTGTTTATTTTCCCCTGTGTGATTTTTTATTTATTTTTTTCTTGGCTGTCAGTTCCAGAGATCTCATCCTGACGTCTACCGCAGACGCTTTCCCACCGCTGAAAGCGAGGCGGCGGTTTTCCCAGAGAGACCCCAGAGACTCAAACCTCAGCTGATGTTCCTCACGCTGAAGAAACCCTTCCAGCCCTTCCAGAGGAGCTGGAGCTTTCGTGCTTGAGTCAGCGCTCAGAGTGCTCAGTCTGACACTAGGGCGACTGTGTTAGGTATTATTATCAAGGAGAGATGTTACTGAATATTAAAGGTTGCATCCTGAATCGAAATGACACTAAATTCACCTCATGAGAGATCAGATGGATTAAATAAAGTATGATGCTGTGCATTGGAATCCCTTTAAAGCAAGACACTACAGGCAAACACGTTTTTTCATGCACTGACCAGTTTTGAGATTTTGGGCTATTTTGCTTTCATTACATGTCTACTTTCAGTATAGTGGAAAGAAAGCATCTAAAATGCACATTTAGGTGTTTATTATATCTATTTGCATCTGTAGATTTCAATTACAGTACATAACTGTAATGGCATGGGTTTTGTCTCCTTTTTGAATAAGTGATAAAATGAGTGATAAAATGAGAAATCTAAAATCCCTTTGATAAAAACCTTTAATAGGTCAAAAAAAATGAAACAAGAATTTCGAACCTGGCTTTATCCAGTGTTTAGTTTATATTTTGGAAGTTATTCAAATGAGTGCACATTTTATTAAATAATACTTCATTTAAACATAACATTTCAGAAATGTAGTTCAGAACATTTGTTTTAATGTATTATGATTAGTGAGGTGATTTCCTATTCACCTGTAGTGTCTTGCTGTAGGAATGGGCCTGAAAATAATAATAAAAAAGATTTATCTATAAAATAACATTTTCTTATAACCAGAAACGCACCCAGAGGGCCTCCATAGTGCTTGTTGATTTTATTTGTTTGATGTAAATAATCTGCAACATTTACAATCAGTTGCGTTCTGTTTTTAAGGAGCTGTTATTGGTTTAGTTTGACCTCCAGCTGCAGGTGTCGTCTAACAGCTGGTAAGTTCTCAGTTCTGCTAAATTATGCTGTCACTGATAATCAGCCAGAGGAAATATGTGCCGCTCACCAGAAAATGGCTTTTGAAAACTCCGATTTTCGATTTAGGTAGATGTCAGTGTCACAGCAACCACTGATGCACTAGAGGCTGCGCTATATTTCTGTCTGTCTTTTGTGTTTTTATACTTCAGTGTTCTCTGTTTTCACTGGTTTGTATGTGATACTTTAAGTCCATGTTTCTTTGGTTCTTTTGTTTTGTTCTTTCTTTGTATTTGATTTGGTATTAAAGTAGTTCTATTTTGTCCTGTTTGATCACGTCACGTAGCACTAAAGAAAACCTTCACATTTTATCACTTGACTATTTATAACTGATTGTGATCGACTCTGTCATGGTACTGTAAGTATATCGTTCAAAAGATACTGTTTCAATCTTCACTGGTGTTTTCTGTAAACTGGATTCAGCTGGCAGCTTTTACATGTCTTTGTGCGTTTTTAAAGTAATGGATTGTAATTTTAATACAATGCTGGATCGAATTCAGTGTCAGTGTCATTCAGTAGGACTTTTTCAAAGTTGTGTCCCCAGTGTTTTGATTTTGTACAAATTATGGAGTTATTGTTACTGATTTGGACGTCTACACTGTGATCACAAATATGGAATTGGAAAAAATAAATCGATATTATTACATGATGTTGCAGTTTTTTTTTATTTCTTCAGCCTGTATACATAGCCTAATATTTCAAGCTGACAGACATGCTAAACATAAACCAATAACTTGAAAGGCAGATACAGGGTTTAAAAAAGGTATTTACGGTCAAATTACGGTCTTAAATTCATATAGTAATGGCATAAAATGTCACATACACTGCAAAAATCTTACAGTATTTTTGTCTCGTTTTTCAATTCAAATATCTGGACATTCTTAAATGAAGATATATTTACTCGAGGTACTTTGTTCTGAGAAACTGAACAAAATGAAGCAAGTTTACGCTTCAAACAAGAACAAATATCTGTCAATGGAATGTGAAAACTTGTTTTCCCTGATTTTTTTCTCAACCCATTGGCAGGTATTTGTTCTTGTTTTAATCAAACTCAAACTTCATTTTGATACATTTCTAAGGAAACAAGATTTCTTACCAGATGTCATTTTGCTTATAAATTCATCTTGATTTAAGAATCTTTAGACATCTGCACTGGAAAAAGAGACAAACAATTTTTCTGTGCATGAAAAAATACTATAGTAATTTATAGTAAATACTATAGTATTTTTGAACCATACTATAGTGAAGTACTTGAATTAATTTGTTGTGGTAATTCTATAGTTGCTGTGGTAATGTAACATCTATAGTAATATAGACAAATTACTTCACCCAATACTGACCTAAGTTTTCTACAACTATAGGGTATATTATACTACAATACATTACAATTTACCAGTAAAGTACTTGAATTAATTTATCGTGGTAATTGTATAACTGCTGTGGTAATATAACAACTATAGGAACATAAACAGTTAGCAGACGCTTTTATCCAAATGAGGACAAGAAACAAATTACTTTACCCAATACTGTACTAGGTTTTCTACACCTATAGGGTATATTATACTACAATACACTACAGTTTACCATAGTAAAAACTAAAGTATACTACAGTATTTATTACAGTTTATCAATTCACTATACAGTATGCTGTAGCATTATTAACAAAGTGTTGTAAATACTATAATATATGCAGTATAATACACTTTACAATAGTATGGTTCAAAAACACTATAGTATTTACTATAAATTACTATAGTATTTTTTCATGTGGGGCAGGTAGAGTAAAATATTTCCTTGTTTTAGTGGTCGGGAGCAAAGCTATTCAAGCCTTAAAGGAACACTCCACTATTTTTGAAAATAGGCTCATTTTCCAACTCGCCTAGAGTTAAACAGTTGAGTTTTACCGTTTTCGAATCCATTCAGTCGATCTCCGGGTCTGGCGGTAGCACTTTTAGCTGTAGCTTAGCATAGATCATTGAATCTGATTAGACCGTTAGCATCTCGCTCAAAAATGACCAAAGAGTTTCTATATTTTTCCTATTTAAAACTTAACTCTTCTGTAGTTACATCGTGTACTAAGACTGACGGAAAATGAAAAGTTGCGATTTTGTAGGCCGATATGGCTAGGAACTATACTCTCATTCCGGCGTAATAATCAAGGAATTTTGCTGCCGTACCATGGGGGCAGCAGTCGCAATGATAGTACGCAGCGCCTGAAATCAAGTTCCTTGATTATTACGTCGGATGGATTCGAAAACGGTAAAACTCAACTGTTTAACTCTAGGCGAGTTGGAAAATGAGCCTATTTTCAAAAATAGTGGAGTGTTCCTTTAAGCTATTTTTTTAAAAATTAATTAAAAGGTAATGGAGATTGTTACTTAAAAGTCTGAAGTGTTGTGAATGCAACTCATTGTGTGTTACATATTGACATTTACCATATTGACAAATTGTGTCTTCGGTTTATTTTGTTTACTTGGTCTTAAAAAGTCTTACATTTATCTTTATAAAATCTGCAAAAACCCTGCCGATAAAAAAAAAAAAAAAAGGTTATATTTTGAGGAATATTTATGTTATAATGTGTAATGTACACCTCATTTTTAAACAAATGTTAATTTGTTTAATCTTTTTAGTTTGTTTTTTTTGTGTTATAAACCGTATTTTTGTCCTGAGGTGTACTTCAGCTGTCTTACTCAAGAGGTCAGTAAAGAACTAATAATCAATCTCTTAGAAAAACATCATTGGACATCAATCATTGGAAACCTGCTGTCTTTTCAGCACAAACCTTGCATGATGGAAATAGAAAAATCAAATGAATGATAATAATAATCATTTTAAAAGATTAAACTGTTTTCCTTTTCCTCTTTCATTGTTCTTTTTATTATTATCTTTATAAGCATTTTGCATATAAAAAATAATGTTAATGCTTTGGTAATACTATACTCCCAATTGTCGTGCCAACAAAACACTTAACTGAACTGAAACAGAGACGTTTCAGAAGGTCATTGCAATGACGTGTCCAACATTGTTCACTCTTGTGTGCACAATGGCATATGATCTCGTATGAACCGGCAGCTTCAAACAGGTTAATATTAGTAGACACATCTTTCAAGTATAAGCATTTTGCATATAAAAAATAATGTTAATGCTTTGGTAATACTATACTCCCAATTGTCGTGCCAACAAAACACTTAACTGAACTGAAACAGAGACGTTTCAGAAGGTCATTGCAATGACGTGTCCAACATTGTTCACCCTTGTGTGCACAATGGCATATGATCTCGTATGAACCGGCAGCTTCAAACAGGTTAATATCAGTAGACACATCTTTCAAGTCTCCTATAATATACCTCAAACACTCTCATATCCTTCTGCGGTGTGCCATTTATTCAGCAACAAAGAGACTTGCTGCCAAAGACATGGAAATGAAACCCTAATAGCTTATTTCTTCATGTTGCACACACATCCTTATGTAAATATGGCCTGAAATGCCGTCGTCAGAAGCATAATGCCTGCTAAATCCACACGCTGCTAATTATGTCTAAAGGAAGATGCAATTGTACACCAGCTACAAATAAATCAATTGAAACCGGAGGTAATTATGCTCACAAATGAACATAATTATCCATGCGATTTCACGAGCCAGTCGCCTGACATAAACAAAACACACGCATGTGGTGAATTCTCTATGAGATGTGTATCAGAGTTGAAACAGACCTCGATCGCGCAGAAACGTCCCAGCAGGCCTTGGGCTCCCCTGGTCTATTCCAGGTAATCAAATGCTGCCGGCACGCAGGTTTCCGCATTAATTACATCTCTTTAAGCGGCCTGTTCAAAGGCAGTGGATCATCAGCTTTTGAAGGTCACTTCCCTTTCTAGCTGGTGATCAATATCTGAAGCCTCTGGGCTCCATCCAGGTTCAGCTCTGCCTCTGCCGGAGACAAGAGAGAGATGCTGGAGTTTAAATATAGCAGAGCACGAGAATACAGTGCAGAAGCTCAGGAGAAACAATTCCAACATTCGCTACAAAAAGTCGTTTCAAATATAGAACTAAAGTTATGTGCAGTCAAAGGTCAAAAGACTCCTTTAAAGGCATTATGACATTTTATGGATTTAGTTTGACTTTTAACAGTGAGTAAACAGTATCATGAATGTTTTATTTAAAAGGTTCATCTAAATGGCTTATCACTAGATGCAATTAAAATAAGCATTACCATAAAACATCATGATATATAAAATATATTTCTCTATGTCACTTATTAGTGATACAAATCAGTGTTATTTTAGTATCAGCGAGATACTATTATAATGTTTACTAATATTTTAATTTAGCTTTTACTTTTGTATTTTCTACAAATGATAATGTGTGGTTTTGTCTTATTTTCAGTTTTAGTTATTTTTCAGTTTTAAGTAAAAAAGTTGAAAATGAGACGCTGTCTTTGTAACTTGAAAAAAGTGTAGTTTAATAATATTTTATAAATTATAATATATTTTATTTCACTTGAGTTATTATCATGGACTAAAACTCAAATTAAAATATTTTTGTGTCAATTAAAATAATGCTGAAATAGATTAAATATAAATAAATAAAAGATAAATAAGTTGCTATGGCAACATATCTATTTTCTTTTCTATCTTCATCTAGTTTTATTTGAAGCACTAAACTGACTATCAATAAATCAATAAATAAAAAAATCCTAAATAGTATATTAAAAAAATAATAAATATGACAAAGCACAAAATTACAAAAAAGTAACTAAAATAAAAATTTAAACTGAAAGTATAAAAATAAAATACCAATTTAAAATAGAAATAAAAACTATAATAAAAATACTAATAAATAATAATACTAAAATACCACTATGTTGTATATTATTAATAGTTATGTTTTTGTAGTTAACTATAATAACCTTGATACAAACGCATTAATAGGCTACAGTATAATGCAATAGATAATAAATTCACAATATGAGAGCAAAAGTTAGACAGTGACCAAAATCACTGAATATAATTAATAAATGTAATGAAATACATTTAATAATAATATTACAATTTATACAATTTTTATATATGAATAAATGGTTTTAGGAGATGAATAAAGACCATTGTATTTTTTTATACTATAGAATCCAAATGAATATTTGGATTTATATATATATATATATATATATATACAGTTTAATGAGGAAAAAAAATTAACTTAAATGATTTTAGCAAATGGCTGCAATATAACAAAGAGTGAAAAATTTAAGGGGGTCTGAATACTTTCCGTACCCACTGTATATACATAAAGCAGGTAAAATAAGTTTTTTCTCAATAAATATATTTCTAAAGGTGCTGTTGACATGAAATTTTCACCAGATGTCGGTAACAACCCAAGTAATCCATACATACAAATAAAACAAAACAAATAAGTTCAGAAATTAAGTTCTGTGTAATAAAATATATATATTCCACAGTATTGTATATTTTAATAAGTGTCAGTATTACATTAGTCTGAAAATTAAAGTAATTTGTAAAAAGACACTTTTAACTGTAATTTTGTGGGCAGTTTATTATGATTTCATGCATGAGTAACTCATCCTGAAATCACAAATGACTGAAAAAAGATATTTGTGTATATCATCATCATGAACTGCTCCTGTATCTGTGAACTCAGACTGAACTTATTGCGTGGCCTGCACAACAACGCTGCATGTATCAAACTAGCATGTTCAGTAATAGTATCAGTGAGCGTATGGATCAATATTTGCACCAAACTGGAGTTTTGCCAGCCATTCATCACACTAAGTTCAATGATTCAGTCTGACAAACAAAAGCTCTTCTGTGCTGTACAACAATCAATGCTGTCTGCAGGCGAACCGAGCACTACATCACTATTAATACATATTCATTATCAGTCTACTTAACGAAGACGGCTGGCATTGTAACATTCAGGTGGGCTGTGATTAAATGCTTCACATATACAAATTTATAATGGAAAAGCAGGCACAGTTATGCAATATTATAGTGCCATTTCTCATTCAGCTAATTTACCATTACATTAGTGCTAATGAAAGAGTCGTACAGATTTACCATTCAGAATGAATGCACAGCTGTGGCTGTGTATATGCTTAGCACACATAAATGGGCAAATGCATAATTAAAAAAATTGAGGACATGAATTAGTTGGAACAGTCTTGAAGTGTGTTTTGAAAATTTCATTAAGTTTGTACGCAAGTGAGTTTTGAGAGCTGAAGAAGAGGGATAGTTTTCAACAGGTTATTTATTATTAAGCACTAAGATGCACAACTGGTCCTTCAGAAATCGTCTGTTTCGTTGTCAGAGCTATGAGCACACATGTTATAGCTGATAACTGTTTCCTAGGAAAAATAAAGTTGTTGTTTTTTCCTCAAGGTGGCGCACGGAAGAGTCGCTTACCAGTAAATGTTTAATGTAAAACAACATTTAAAAAATATAATTTACAGAGAATAATGATATTTATAGATCTCAATATATTTAGGTGAAAATATATAGTGAAGCGCTATATTAAATACCCATTGAATTTGACCAATTACAGACAAGGTAAAGGCAGGTAAGTACCGCCCATTTTCAGTTTGCGCGGTACATTTACTACAGATTGTTTTGCTAACTGCCACAATGAAATGTAGCATTATGAGGAACTCGTTTATGAAGGATGGCCAATTATTAATATATTGGACCCCACAGCGCGTGAGTAAGCCGTGTTAATTAATTCACTTGCTAAGCAGTTGGTCAGTTATTTCAGGTGTTATGTATGCAGCGGTAAAACAGCATTTGAGCCGAAGTGTGTGGAGTCTGCGGTACTAACTAGCCAAACAGAACTGCAAATATAATGAGTGTTTTCAAACAGTATCTCAAACATTTCTCATGTTACATACATAACTGTCCCGCCCCAAACTCTTTTCTAGGCGTGGCTTATTAAGTTCTCTAAGGTTAACGTTAGTTAAGTAGTCATTCCCAGTGTTGCCAACTTAACAACTTTTCAGACTACCCTAACAACTTTTTCTTCCAAAAGCACCTAGCAACAAATTTAGCTATTTTTTAAATTTATATGGCAACATTTAGCAACTTTTGATAAGTGATAAAAAAAGGTACACATTTTCCATCTAAATTACACAAAAAGAGGAAACCAACGGTGCCTAGCAGTACACACATCACATGTCAAGTCAAGTCAAGTCACCTTTATTATTATGCATTTATATTATTTTATAAACACATCTAAATTAACATATAAAAATGTTATTTTTTGCTGAGATTTGATGCAGTGACAATTTTGCATTGTGATTACACAATGATGTCACCGCGCAATGACATCGCAACGTCATTTAGCAACTTTTAGCCACAAATCAACCTTCCTTTAGCAACTTCCCCTGAAAATTAGTTGGCAACACTGGTCATTCCACTGACCAAAATGTCATCCATTGAAAGTGCACTGAACAGTTTGCTCCCTTTTAATTCCCCAAATGCTCATTAAAACAAGTGAACATGGACACTAAGAAAGTTTCGGGCCTGTTGAAAAACTGTCACAGGGCATTTCGGACCAGTGACCGTGTACATTCATTTGTATGCCTTGAATTTGCTTTTTAATACATTGCATGGTTGATTTTCTGTATATAGGCCTGTTCTTTTTTGTATAGAAATGCCATTTTCCCCTAGCAAATATAAAAAATACAATGCTATAATCAAAAATTGACAATTTTTTGTGGCAGCCAATTTGGTCCAGCATAAAAAAATAAATCCTTATTTGTTGAGTTTGGCACTGTACTTTCACAGCTGGAAGTGAGGTAATCATGGTCCCGATGTTTAATAGATCAAGACTAACTAGGGAATGGAATGAGACACAGCAGCTGTTTTAGGATGCTGTTTGCACATTTCAGAGGAAATTAGCCAACAATGGCTTAGTTGACTAAGCGTATTAATTGCTGGTTTAATTACTTGAACATGAATCAATGCATGTCAAACCATTTCATGACGTCTGTAATTCAGGGTGGAAAATGATCATGTAATACCTAATTATGGCTGTTTTTGATGTAAGAAACCTTGACTAACACTATAAGTGGACTTATTAAAAGCTACAAATTGATTAATATGACCTTTTTCATGATATTCTTGGTGACTTTACCGCATCTTATTTGTGGACAGTGGCCATGATCATTGAGATTGTTTGGAAATAGTTTTTTTTATCACGTTATCCATTATCTGTAGCAGATAGACACTTGAATGCATGGCCAGCGCATCATACTCTTAAGAGAAGCCATTAAGGTCAAGGCCATAGAAACAATATTGAAATTAGTACTTAATATGTAACTGATTCCTAAACTTTTACACAATAGATTTCCCCTCCAATTGTTTTTTTTTTTTTGTATGAACGGGAACTGTGTTAACAATAATTGCTTTTGACATTATACTGCATATCTTTAAGCCTTTTGGCTCAGAGAAAACAGATCTCTGCTCATAATTGACAGATCTATTATACTGAATTTGTAGTTTTCTGAAGAGTCAGAGGGGAAATAACTACTTGGATGGTACACGGCACTTATCACATTTTCTCACGCCTTTCCCAACCCTTTGTGAGCTACAGACACGTAAAAACAACACCCACTGGCGCTCAGAGCTCGTCACTGTTTTCTTTGGGATAAGCAGAAACGCGTCAGCACAAGTTCACTTCGACTCTCATAGATTTTTTTCTTTCCCTGACGAGCTGTTTTTAACCCATTTCCTTGTTGCTAACAGTCACATCGTCTTTGCTCATTTCATGAGATGCATGAGGATACAGTAGCTCATCTCTTGGGATGCTCAAAAGCAATAGCACAGAGTTTTATTTTTTTTTCCAAGTTGCAAAAAATAACTTAATTCCTTGCAGCTTTTGCGCTCTGCATGCAGTGGTTACAACTGTAATGCTCACACCAGCTGGGTTGCTTAAACACTGACATGCAGCCTGTTTTGCATCATGGTTTGCATTGATCACAATCATAGTGTGCAGAATATTTAAACAAGGATCAGTTCCTTTGCTGCATCCCTTTGTTTGTTTGCAAGAACCTTATTTGGCCAGATTATACACTCGAGTACTGCAATTCTTTTGAGCCAAGACAAGATGCTGATATCGGCTGACAGGCCACACTCATGTTGTTACTAAATTAGGCTGATCTGCATCAATATAATGGGTTTTGTGACAAGGCAAATTGCGCATCACAATGTTGTTTTTTGCTGTTAGTGGCCCCATTACATGTGATTCAATGGAAATGAGCGAACGCAGTGAGGTGTGAAACACACAAAACATTTGGCCAATTTCGGGAATCTAGAAAACAGCCTCTATCGTGGACGTTGTTTTTTGTTGTTTGTCTTTCCTTTATGACTCCAGGGTACGTGCTTAAAAGGTCACTGACAAATGAGTGTTTGCTATAACTTTTACACGCCATTGAGAATTGAGATGAAAATGAATTCAAATCGAGGTAGCAAACAGGATGCAGAATTGTATTTTGAATTTGACAAAAAATGGAATGGAATGGAATACTGCTTAGTGTAGTTTTTAATTTTTCTTTATAAATTAGGCTACTTATACATATGGACAGTTTCTAGAACAATTATAAAGTCAGCATTAAATAAATTCTCACACTATTTCCTAAATGCATATTGTTAATCTTATTGTGAATGATTCAATCAGAATGATTAAAAAAAAGTAAAAAAAGAAAGAAAAAAAAGAAACATGGTTCCCTTTCAGTCGGTCACTCTCGACGTCACGTCGGA
>NW_015536474.1:729577-765282 GCF_001515605.1 Sinocyclocheilus anshuiensis | reverse complement strand
CTGAATATGCGCTGCATCTGCTGCCTACTTATACTCACGCTGTGATCAGCGGCAGCTGGATGCAATAATCACATGCCAATGTGCATTGGCTCATTTAGTTTACACTCGAAGTAGATTGGTCTCTCTAAGCGAGATCCCAATTTCGTCGGTCATCCGACGTGACGTCTCCATTCCGTCCTTCAGGGAACGAGGGTTACCATACGTAACGTAGACGATACATTTAATCCATGTTTCTTTTTTTTAATTTTTTTTACTTTTTTTTTAATGACTTCATAATTTTAATGAAAATATCATGACTCAATTTTCCTTTTATTGAACTTGTCTCCGGTGACATATGCAGGATCATCATGACTTTAATAATCATCAGTCTTTGAAATTCTCCATATGGAAATATGCATTACATTTATTTATATTTACCTATTTTATGAACTTTCATGGTGGAAGTGTAATTTCCCAGAATGTGCTGCATATAATCAGTATTTTAAAAATAGTTTTTATATGATATATTTATATATGTAAAAAGATTATTTTGCATTTTTTTCTATTTTATATGATATTTGTTATATTTTGATGTTAATGTGTTTAAGTTGTCTCACTCTGGAAACAAAATTTTTTTTTAGACTTTTTTGATAAATAAATAGGCTAAATAAACTATGAACTAATGAATAAACAAAATGTTTTTTTTTTATTATTGCAATTTAGTACATTTGTATTCAAATTCAAGTTCAACTGCATGTGTTGTTGTCCAGTTCAATTTAAATTCACACTCATTAATTGAAATAGAGCGATCAACTCTGGCGAACATTAACCATCTGAAGTGATTTGTGAAGTGGTTGATTGAAAAGTTCAACCCGATCTCATGGAAGTGCGTATAAATAGTACGCCAAATAAAAACCAAAACTCGTGGTATTGATACGCAAAAATTGACTTTTTATATTGGCGTGTATATGCTATTCGATGGGTAGGTTTAGGGTTGTGGGGTAGATGCGTATCATATGTACGCGAAAACTGCGTATCATATGCACGCCAACAAATTTCTTATCATATGCACGCGAAAACTGCGTATTATATGAACACCAAACACATGCGTATCATATGCACGCCAAAGTCCATTTTTGCATATCAATACCACGAGTTTTCGTTTTTATGTGGCATACTATTTATACGCATTTTCATGAGACCGGGCTCCAAAAGTTTCTGTAAGCCAGGTTAATACCCTTCATAAGCATTGGATGATCAGTTTTTTTTTCTGTTCATCTAGTATCCATGTATCTGTTCTTTCGGAAGAGTCAGTCAGGTATCCATTGAACATGGACATCAACTTAAGTTTTATTGACAGCTCTGTTGAACTCTGCCCCTGATCTTCAAGATTTTCCTAATTTTGAATGCGGAAGCGGCCATTCAAACTACACTGACCACAAAAACTATTTTGAGGCCTCAGTCTTCCCAAGCTCAATAATATCATTGTCAAACCGATTTCCTGGCCGCTTCGGCCAAACTTTTTCTGGCTCCTGAATCTTCATCGACGAGGCATGTGATCCAAATAGCACTTGAAAAGTGTTGCAGGTCGGTTAAACCTGCGTTTAACCAGTGTGGTGCTGCTTGAGTTTGCACAAACAATAGAGTGAATGAGCGCTGTGTGGGTTTAGAGTGCATTGTCAACAGTTTAGTAGGTTGTTCAGTGTTTTCCTGAGCTGAGCTGCACATGCAGCCTCGTCTTCTCCTCCGGCGAGTTGGAGCCAGATCTGCTGGTTTGGAAGGGGGTGGTGGGTGGGGTAGAGGGGGGGTGTGTATGTGACACATCATTGGCTTAGGCTGCACATACAATCAGTCTCATCATTGTAAACCAGCATGTAACCACGCACTGGGCTGATAACTACGTCCAACACACAAGGATTCGTTCATGTTCTTTTTCTTGGAGTAACAAGCCAATGCGTGTAGATGTCCAGCAGTCTTTTGTAGACGAAAACAAGTGTTTCTTCTAGTTCATTGGGCATTGGTGAAGGCACACAGGTGAGTTTCTTCATTGTCAGTCTTTATTTCGTCTCGGGCACGTTGACATTTAAATCTCTTCCAACAGGCAAGATGAGACGGTCTCTGTTAAAGGATCTTGTTTCCTTGTTGTGGTAGCGATTGAAGTGTGCAGCGTTAGCTTGGTGTCTTGAAACGTAACGTCAGCTAAAAAGTGATGGATTGTACATAATTTAAAGAGGCCTTAGCTTATAATGATGTCGTCCTCTAAGGTTCCTTAGTGGTTGTTAGGTTTGGCAAATGACACTTTGCTTTTTAGGTCTTTTGGGGTCTTGAGTTAAAACACTCTCAAAAATAAATGTTTTTTTTTTTAATTGGCATGTATGGTTTCATGAAGAACCTTTAATATCCATGCATCCAAGGGTTCTTTTTAGTGTAAGAAGGTTCTGTAGAGTATTAAAATGTTCTTCACACTAATAAACAATGGACTTTTTAAGATCTTTTTGCTGCAAGGTTCTTTGGGGAGCCCGAAATAGTTCTTCTATGGCATCGCTGCAGAAACCTCCTTTTGGAAACTTTATTTTTAAGAGTGTATATGTTTTTTTTTGGAGATTAAGAAGGTTCTTAAAACCTGAGCCTTTATTTTCTACAGTTCTTCATGAAAGAAGATTCTGCAATGGTTGTGAGTTCTGCTGGAAGAACCATTTTTGGCTGTATTTGGGTCTTGAGTTGGTTCTTTGGAGATGAAGAAGCATCTTGATGCATCATTACAGGTTCTTCCGATGTTTTTTTGCATTGTAGGTACATAAAAACCACTAGAACACTGGTTTTCTCAAGTAAAACCTGAACCTTTATTTTACAGTTCTTGGTAATCTGCATATTTGTCTTCAGGGCATCTTTTCCGCATAATAGTTTAATCTAAATTAATCGTTTATAATGCTGTTACTCATATAGAGTGTCACATTAAAGTACGTCACCTGAAGACTTGATGTGAAGACATTTGTGTACACATATACACATTATTTTGAACATTGTTCATAATTTACCTTGTAAAACGTTTTTGTAAGATGTACAATTTCTTTAAAATAAATACCAGTTTGTTTGATATATTATCTAATGCAACTACATACATTCATGTTTAAGTGTGATGTATGTATCCAAATCTGGAAGTTCAAGTGCAAAACAACAGTTTCATGTGTTCAGTTAGGAATTGGACTGTATTGTTTTGTATTCAGGAAGTCTTATTTCTTATTCAAATAACTCATAGGTACTTTGTTACTGTTGTGAGTTGGTGATCATTAGCATTTAGACATAAATGCTCTCTTATTTTATTTTATTTTACCTGTGGTTCCCAACCTTATTCCTAGAGGCCTTCCAACACTGCACATATGCATATTTCGGGGGCAAAATATGCAAAAGGCATATTTTCAGTTTGTCTGAATTTTGCAGCATACCGTAGGTTTGTTTGGAAGGTTGTTACAGGTTATCTCATTCCCTGATCTTTTAGATCAGCACGAAAATTGCGAAATGGCAACAATTAGTCTTTGAATGAAACTAGAGCAATTACAGCATTCTGGGCAGTTATCCAACTTGTGTCATGCTTCCTGTGTATGTGACGTAAATATATAATACCTTCTTGAAATACCTGTTTGATCTAGGGATGTAACGGTATGATAATTTCTTATCACGATTATAGTGACCAAAATTATCATGATTATCAGTATTATCACGGTATTGTTAAAATGTGCTGGAGATGTTAAAGTACAGACACATAAATCACTTCAAGTTTTATATTTAAAAATCAACAAACAACAAATAAAATGACTTTTTGTTTGCATAATCACTATAACAATAACATTACCAATGATGTTCGGATTTTAAATGACAACTTGACTGACAACAGTTTAATAGCATGTTGAAATATCTAATGTAAATGTTCAAATAAAGCTTTGAAAAAGTTTAATAAAAAGGTAAACCTCACATTTCAGTCTTTAAATAAAGAAAAGATATGTCAAAATGATAATTGATTAATAAATGATTATATGCATTTTATCTGCGCCATAAATAATTCTAGATAACTTATCTGAATTGTTCAAATGTGTAGAATCCACATAAACTTGTTTTTCATCAACCGGTCAAAATTTACAGCAGGGCATGCAAATTCTGTCCGTTTTTGGCCAGACAGAAACTGCACACAGGCTGAATGTAAATATAAGTCTCTGTAAATCCACTCACTGACAGCAGGTGGCGCTTATGGAAAAGCAGAATTAGAGCTGTTTCCCGTAACCTTCGTGGACAAAGCAGTATTGCGATTACGAACACTTCCTTTAAGTATTACATGGAGCGAAGATGAAAACAAAATGCCATCGAATCGTTTCTGAAGACAGTTAGAACCTTCAGAGGTACATTCATATAATTAATTAACGCTGCGTGCTGTGCGCAGGTGAGACTGTTACTTAAAACTCTGCTTTATGCTGGACAGTATTTATTTACCGTGAGTTGTTCAAATCGCGGTAATCTAATGCGGTTTTAATGATAATTAAAAGATGAAACGGTAATACTAACTGTGGGGAATTTTATCATGATTTATCGTCAAACCGGTAATCGTTACATCCTTAGTTTGAACCATTGCAAGATTGTTTTTTTTCTTCTTCAGACCTGCACAATGACGTCTCCAAAACCTTTCATTATGATCTGTTAACATGCATCTTGCACACATTGTACCATCTCCCTGGAAAGTTTGACAGAAATCTTTCTTGTTTTAGATTATTCAGTGTACATAAACTTAGATTATATGTGATTTAGTATAATAAAAGGAAGTTATTTGGAAGTTACAAAAGCGCTGTCATTAACTTTAGACTGAGGAAATGGCATATACTATTTTATATACTATAAAAATATAGTATTTTTGTTATAGATTATGATTATATATTTTTTCATTTATTTTTCTTTAAAATGAAGTTGTCTATATTTAGTAGATTGTGTTTAACACACAAAACAGTGATGATCAGGTCAACACACTGATGTATAGAAATTCTACATTGATTATAAAAAAAAACAGTGCTGGTATCGAATCGGTATCGGCCGATACTCAGAATTTTTGGTATCGGATCGGATCTGAAAAAAAAATGGTATCGCTACATCCCTATATGCTATTATTCTCATGCGTAGATTCATTCTTTTTGGTTTCCTAATTGTTGAGTGTTGGACAAGAAATTGATATTTAACGCCAGTAGAGAAGGGTCCCTCTGGACTGTTAACCCAAAGCAGTGATTCACATACTCTGCTGCATTGCTTGTAAAAGGCGTTGGCTTCGCTTTGACGTTCCTGTGTAACCGAGAATGCATGAAATGCCTGAATTACCATGCAGTTTGAGAGTATTGCTTACAAAACACACTTAGCTGTTACACAAAAGTACAGCGATGACAATTGTTTATTGGCTGCAGGCAAATAGAATGTTTTGTATATAATGATAACTACTTCACTGCATGTAGCATCTGCAAGCGGCCTAATTACAGTACATGCATGTCACATATGTAAACAAGTCGCTCGCAGGTAAATGTCCCAGACGTTTCATGTGTTGTCAGGAGTAATTATCAGTGTAAAACCTTCTCTTCAAATGTCTTGAGGCGTTAGTGTCTGTGAATTCATGTTGTTTATTCTGTGTATGGTTGCAGCCGGCGTGTTTCAAACACAAAACCTGATGCGTTGATTACAATCCAGAGAAGATCGTTCCACAAAGCTATCATTACCCTGTGCCATCTGCGAGAGGGAGTTGCATTTTGAGCTGCACGGAATGGAAAAGCCTGCATCAGTTTTTCCAGCATTCGTTTCTTCAAAATAAATCATCAGGTTTTGACAGTCGAGCTCCATTGAGGAATTCTGGGTTGTTTCCTGGAGGCAGAATAAGCGTAGTCCATAAGACATCTGTTGGAGGAGTCGTGGGATTGTGAGGTCAAATGTCTGATTGGAGGAAAGATCAGAGCTTTGTCTCGTTTGTCTCTGATCAGTTTCTAAGGCCAAGTTTATTGGGCTTTGTAGCACATCACAGAACAGTGATCTGTCTTTGTGTAGAAAAAGTCTTTTTGGAGGTTTGCCGGCTGCTGTTTTCAGACTCTTTGTTTCTTTCAGATTTACCCATCATCCATCAGAAACTACAAAGATTGTTCGTCTGGCCATTTAATCATTTGCAACTTCAATTAATCTTTGATATCGAGTCACTCTAGCAGTTATATTCATTTGGAAAGTCTGTGTGGTCTGTGAATGTCACAAAATAAAGTGTGAGTCAAATGCTGCGTTCTGAACTTTTACAAAATAGTATGCAATTAAACACTTTTGTGCAACTAAACACTTCGAACAGTCTTTTGCTACATTGTCACTGAGACCTTGCTATGCCTGTTTAACTGAGAATGGTGTCCAATTATCATATTGAAAATAATAATTTTATTTTGCAATTTTTAACTAATTTTTGGTATATGCCTTGACATTTGGGCATCGGATTAATATAATTTATTGGCAATCATACTGCTGACTTTTTTACATTTTTTAATTTTTTAATTTTATTAATGCTGATAAATCAACCCCACATTACCTCTGAGGCTTACCTATTGTTAAATACAAATAGAATCTTTAATTATTATATTTAAAATGTTTATTATTCTAAATGTTTATTTTTTGCTGTATTTGTGAAAGATATATTTTCCATTAATTATTATCAAATAAAGCTTCCTTATTTTGATGGTTCATTGTAGGCCTTATTTTATTTATTGTTTTTAACTGCAGTTTTTTTTAGTCTCACAAAATGTAGATTGATATCTAATATCCCCAAAATTGTCCATATTAGTGCATCCCTAGATCAAATTATAAATAAAGAAGGAATTTGCATTTAATTTCACTTCCACTTCATTCATCTCTCTTGGAATGGAAGGTCAAATTAAGTGCACTGGATTACAATATACAGTATACATACACAGTTTTATCTGGTCATATAGTACATATTTTGAAGTACATTTATATGCAGTATAGCAAAATGTCATTCTGAACCCAATTCTACAATGTCTTCATGGAAAAACTGTGTATTTGAGGCATAATTCTTCACATACTGTGATTAGTGTAGATCTAAACTCAGGAGCTGTTGATAGGTGCAGTGTGACCTGGTGTAACTTTCACCTTTCCCAGCTGTTCGAGGCAAAAACCCCATTAAACTAACAGTGTCAAAGTGGGCTTGATTAGGTGTGATTGTACATGAAATGGTGGAGGCGGTTTGGCACATAGACGCTGATTAAATGAATGATTTAGCATTTTTAAACTAAACTCTGGTTTCAAAACTGACAGGTTTTAGAACTTTTGAAGGCTTATTTTGCTCTGAGGGTGCACCCTACTGAGAGAAACCATTGGATCTGAAACTCAAAGCACACACAGGCGTCTAAATGAGTGCCGAGGTGATGGACGTTATATCACCTGAAGTGATGCACGTACCGCTGCAGAAAAGGTTTTTGTGTGGTTTAACAGTCTGAGTGAATAGGGAATGGAGAGCCTCATTATATAATAACGCCAGCCAAACAGGTTTGAAAAGAATTCAGGATTGTTCCTCCCCTGATTAGTCGAGTGGTAGGAAAATAAGCTACTGTCTGGGTTTAGTAGCTTCCCATAGGAAAGAAAAATAATTTTAATACCTCAACAAGCAATGAGATTAAAGGGACTCGTTCACCCCAAAAAATGACAATTTTGTCATCATTTACTCACCCTCATGCTGTTCCAGTATGACTTTCTTTCTTCTCTGGAACATAAAAGAAGTTTAGAAGATTGTCTGAGCTGTCAAACACCAAAAAGTACAAAATGCACCACAGAAATGTGGCACATATGACTCATGGATGTCATAGAGTAACGTGGTGGCAAGTTTTTTTTTAGTTTTGGACAAACTGTTTGCATGGACAGTCTCCTTCTCAGATGTTTCAGAAGAGCTCTTAAATGAATAGTTCACCCAAAAATGAAACTTTTTTTTTTTTTTTACTGTTCTACTCAAGAAAAAATTCACCTACATCTCAGATGACACGAGGGTGAATAAATTAACAGCAATTTTTTTGTATTTTTGGGTGAACTATTCCTTTAATTTCTCAAACTGCTCAGATTTGCCAAGAAACCAAGGTTTGCAATAAGAGTCAGAGATCTCAATATAAACGCAACAATTTCTCATCTAATTCCTCCAAGCGCAAATGATCTGAGCTGCTTTTATAGCTCCAAATGCATACGAATGTCAACTTTGGCCCATTTGCTTCAAATGTACTTTTTCCTCAAGGACAAATTTTAGGAGAAACCAACACAACACAAAGTTCATACTTCAACTAAATATGAGAACTCCATTATAACTAATGAGCTGCGATTTAAAAGAACTCAAATCAAGCTAAAACTGCCATCTTTTTCTCCAAGACTTGAGTGATTGACTGTGATGGCATCTTGACAGCTCTTGATTCTGTAGGTTACTCTGTGCTTGCAGACTGATGGTGATTGGTATTGAGACGGCGTGTGATGAGCATTGTCTATTTCAATCAGCTCCCAGATCAGGCAGACACCAGCTATTGAGCGTGATTTCACACGGCACACATTTTTCCATGAGATCATTCTTTATATTGGTGATGAAACCGTGCCGCTTGCGGCAGCTTGATGACATGATCCAATCCGACTCCTTGTGAATCAATATCACTGATTAAATTCCCAATGAAATGGAACTGATTTTGAGGGCTAACTGAGAAGCAGCACATTCAAGAGCCATGGGTCCGTAGAGTACTAAAATCCATTGATGGCACCATCAAAATGAGGATTTTCTTATTAGACGTGAGCATTTGGCAATAACCGAGCTCTCAGGGTGTTTATGATCTTCTTGAATTTTAATATAGTTAATTATTACTCATAACAGTAGCTTAGTAATGGCGCAGAGCTCTTGTATGGTTGCAAAGGATGGAACTGCTCTCTGCTTGCTTATTTTCTGATAATGCTGGAAACTGGTTACAAATGATTATGATGATCTGCCCAAGCCATCATTTATTGTTTTTAATCTTGCTTCGACTATTTATGTCATCATTACACATGTCGATTTGGCCTCTCTCCAGTCATAAATCTGTAATGGCGCTGAAACATGACTCACTATGCTTAATTAACTAGCTGGAGGCCGGGAAATCAGCTGGAGAACTGATCTCTAGTTGCTCAGCAGCGACACCTATTGGAGTCAACCGACCATGACATGAGATGTCATGAAATGGACTCGATACTGGTTGTAATGAAATCACTATAAACTTAGTCTTTTATTTGGGAATAACACCCATAAAATGTGCTCATTACCTGCAAGATATTTCTGAAATGGGTGTCTTCAGACATCACACCTGTTGTTGAGTCTATAAACAGCAGAAAAGCATCGCTTATGTAGCAAATCAGAAAATGCGACCAATTAGAGCTTCCTCTTTGCCTGTCAATCAATTTGCGCACTTGGTGATATTGGGTTGGCTGACGTGTTTTTGAAGGACGGGATTTTGGAACGAGGGTGTTTGGTCTAGTTTAGTAAAAGTAAAGTACTTTATAGAAATATTATATGGTGCATATAAGTACCTTAAAGGTACCTTTCCAAAAGGTAAAAATCAAAAGTTCAAAAAAGGCGTGGACACATCCCATAAACCCGAAGGCTCAGGTGCAGGACAAAAATAAGGTGAATCCAAACAAAATGTCCACACAATGATATGTGACTGCTCCAAAGAAATTGTATTGATTAAAATGCAACGTTTCGACCATCAGGTCTTCGTAAGGCACCTGAATCAATAAAATGTCACTTAAATCAATAAAATTTCTTTGGAGCAGTCACATATCAGTGTGCGGACATTTTGTTTGTTTTGTTTGGATTTACCTTTCAAAAAGATTGACAGCTTGAAGATTGAAGAAAGATTCAAGATTTCACTCCATTTACAGCTTTCATACCTTGTGCTGTAAATAAAAAAAGATTATACTTGCCGTTTCTTAGTTCATTAGCAATTTCTGAGTGATTTTTCAGTGTAGTATTACTACTATTTCAAAGTAAAGAAATACACTGAAATCAATGTCCTGAATCCCTAAAATGATAAATGTTTAGCATTTAAAGTACAATTGTTTATTGTTCAAATTCAAGTCAAGTTCATCTATCTTTTATAAAGAGTAGTTAAATAACATAGGCTAATGCTTTAGGTCAAAGACTACTGATGAAATGTCTCTTCACAAAGATATGTGACCTTAGTTGTGGCCAATTGCTTTTACTTTGAAAAGGCTATCACTAGCTTTTTTTTAATGTGTGGGACTGTGATTTTATTGGCTTGTTGGCTCAGTGAGGTGAACTAAAAATTTTGTATAAGTTTGTATGATCTGCGAAATGTGCACTTTGCACTGCCAGGTCTAAATAAAATTGTAAGAAGTAAAAGGTCTGACTTTTTCCCTTGGAAAGAGTGCAAGTATTCAGTTTCATAGTATATTATTTACCCAAAAATAACATTTTGGTAATAAAGTACAATTACTTTACATTCTCGACTTGTCTTTACTTGAGCTGTTGTTGAATGTTGCTTAAAATAATAAATATTCTGCATTAGATAATATGTAATATCAAATAAAATTTATTTGATGTTCCTAATCCCACCTAGATCTGTTGCAGTGGGTCCCAGATGTATACACTTATGAAACAGTGTTCTCCAGTAAGCTTTTTCTGTTGCTCTATATGATGAGGTTATTCTCTCAGCAACCCAGGTAATTTTAGATACTGATTGGACCAGGTTGTATTTCAAACCCCAACTTAGTTGTCTGGAAATTGGTTCATTTTTAATATTACAGTTGAGAGATTGTTCATCAAAATAACAAACCTGAAATGACAGTATTGTATGTTGTTTCTCCATGCATCGTAATATTGGTTTTGTTAGGTTCATAGTAGTGTCAGACAGCTCACAAATGTACCGCCTACAGTCCATTCACTGACCGTCTGACTGCACGCATAACTGGGAAGCACTTGCAAACATGCCAGTTTCCAATCAGATTGCATTAATTGTTATGCAACTTCCTGCAGTCTGAGTGCACAGGTCTTTATCAGTCTGCATGGCAACAAAGTTGTGTGTGAAACTTACCGGACTGCAGCACTGAACACTTTTGAGGAAGAACTAATCACTGGATTTGCCAAAGTTTGCCAGGTTAGTGCCATCAAATCTTTGAAAGATATTTGGGGTTTGGTTTGAGGCATTAGGAGCAAGTAAACTAGATGGGCAGAACTGTGAATTAACCTGGGAAATAATCCATATTTAGGTAGCTGATGCATAACATTAGTCAATAAGAGGATTTTAGGTTAAAAGGGACCGTGCATGTTTTAAGTGCTGTGACTTGTCACTGTTTCTTTCAGCCGTTTTGTCACTATAGTTCATTTTAAATGGTGTGACAAATTTTTTTTTTAGAAGTACAAATATTCCATGTCATCCCTTAGTGCTCATTTATGATGTTTGTATAGACAGAAATTCTGATTTGAAGTCTATAAATGGTGCTGTCAATTGCCTTCTTTCCATACTGGCCCATGATGACAAAAGTCAGCAGGCAGTAAAATATTACAATATATTGAAAAATGTACAGCTGAATGTCTGCCAATGGAAAAATGCTTTTGCCCCCATATTGATGTAAACTACCATT
The DNA here is from genome assembly GCF_001515605.1 of Sinocyclocheilus anshuiensis. Classification (NCBI taxonomy): domain Eukaryota; kingdom Metazoa; phylum Chordata; class Actinopteri; order Cypriniformes; family Cyprinidae; genus Sinocyclocheilus; species Sinocyclocheilus anshuiensis. The sequence continues at coordinate 753,633 of NW_015536474.1, read as the reverse complement.
TCAAATGTTTGGGGTTGGTCATACTTGTTATTGCAGCAGCTTCTTCTGCTCACCAAGGCTGCATTTATTTGATCAAAAATACAGTAAAAATGTTGTACAATAATTTTATTATTACATTATTTTATATTATTGAAATATTATTACAATTTAAAATGACTTTTTTATATGAATATATTTTAAAATGTAATTTATTCCTGCGATCAAAATGGAATTTTCAGCATCATTACTCCATTCGTCAGTGTCACATGATCCTTCAGAAATCATTCTAATATGCTGATTTGCTGGTCAAGAAACATTTCTAATTATTATCAATGCTGAAAACAGTTGTGCTGCTTCATATTTTTTGTGGAACTGTGATGGAATTTTTTAAGGATTCTTTTTTAAGAACAGCATTTATTTGAAATGAAATCTTTCGTAACATTGTACATTTAACAAATTCAAAAATACATTTTTGTTTAATTGAATGCATAAAAGTATTATTTTCTTTAAAAAAAATCTTATCCTGAATGGTAGTGTAGTTACAGCAGGTGCTAATGAGGCCATTCCTCAAATCCTACTCAGAATCGAAAAAAGAATCGACTTTGGCGCGTCTGTCATACCAGCAGCGAGACAGTAACTAAAAGCCTCACAAGGACACCCGTATGAGTCTCACTGACGCACAGTGATGTCAGGAACAGCTTCCAAGTAAGCTTCCCCCCCGAGAGGAATGTGCTCTGGATGCTGCGTCTCGCCGGTGTGCCCTAAAATTCCATTCAGACGGCTTAATATCCTTCATTTTCATTTCTGCCCCCTGGCTCATTTTCCATTTAATATCATCGCCTGTAACAGTGAAACTGAATTAGTGCACTCTAATGGTATAAAATCCCACAATTATCCAAGGACTTTTTGAAGTGATTTAGAGAGTCTTCAGGAGCGCAGGGTTGGTTTAAAGAGCGGTAGAGGATCGCAGGGACTCCGCTGGCTACGGATTCTTATCGGTTTTAGAAATAACCCACGGTGACTCACTGCGCTGAAGCGTCAGTCTTATCCGTATGTGACCATGGAAGAACTCCTCGTTATTGAAAAGAACTTGACTTGTTATTGTAGCCAGTTCAGCGCAACACTTTCCAACCCCACCCACGCAGATCTCGGTTTACATTACAGGCCCTGTTGCAGCAAGAAACCTCATTGTGACTTAAATGACATGTCATGACAATCGGCAAAGACTTTACATGTTTTGTTTTCTTCCACCGCACCCATTGTGTGACTGTCAGCATAGCAAAACGAATAATTTCCCCTTTGTATTGAAAGTGACTGGAGACCGTGTTCATCACCAGACTTCTCGTTTTAGTCGTTGGACTGTAATCTATCATTTTTAATAACACAGTCAGTCTGTTTACCAAAATAGCCAAATGTCACCAAAGCCCAGGAACGTTGCCGTTTCATGGCTTTTAAAGGGATAGTTCACCCAAAAATGAAAATTTGATGTTTATCTGCTTACCCCCAGGGCATCCAAGATGTAGGTGACTTTGTTTCTTCAGTAGAACACAAACGAAGATTTTTAACTCAAACCGTTGCAGTCTGTCAGTCATATAATGGCAGTCAATGGGCTCCACGGCTTTGAGAGTAAAAAAAAACATACACAGACAAAACCAAATTAAACCCTGCGGCTCGTGATGATACATTGAGGTCTTAAGACACGAAACGATCGGTCTGTGCAAGAAACTGAACAGTATTTATATAATTTTTTACCTCTGATCCACCGCAATGTCCAACTGTCCTGAGCGCGTTCACAACATCCGGCGCGTGACGCGTATACGTGCTCTGGCATAGATATATATAAGTAGATGCCTCATTAGTGACTGTTTCTATGGGCCGCAATACGTTCCAAAATGGCTGACGCGTCAACGTATCTGTAGCAGTCGAATAGGGCATCTATGCATATCTATGATAGTAGATTGCATGTGCGGAAGTGATCTGTCGCGCGTATACATTATTTACATAGTGCAGAGAGATTGCGGACGTGTTCACTGGCACTGCGATGATCTAAAGATATTTAGAAGTACAGGTCATCACAATGGAAGACGGTTTTGATATATCATCAGACAACGTGGAATTTTTTGCCCGACCGTATTTATTTGACGTCACACGCCGGATGTTGTGAACGTGCTCAGGACAGTTGGACATTCCGGTGGATCAGAGGTAAAAAATTATATAAATACTGTTCAGTTTCTTGCACAGACCGATCGTTTCGTGTCTTAAGACCTCAATGTATCATCACGAGCCGCAGGGTTTAATTTGGTTTTGTCTGTGTATGTTTTTTTTACTCTCAAAGCCGTGGAGCCCATTGACTGCCATTATATGACTGACAGACTGCAACGGTTTGAGTTAAAAATCTTCGTTTGTGTTCTACTGAAGAAACAAAGTCACCTACATCTTGGATGCCCTGGGGGTAAGCAGATAAACATCAAATTTTCATTTTTGGGTGAACTATCCCTTTAATTGAGTTCTCAGTTGTTGTTCATTTAATTATCAACTTTGTCTCAGATGTCTAAAATCTAAAATTCATCAGGAGAAATCAACTGGCACACGTGAGTCAACAGCTGACATAAAAGAAGCCCAGATTATTTGTTAAGAAATGTTTAAGTTCATATTGAGATTTCTGGCTTTTGACTGCACATGTTGAGATCTCTTTTGAAACCCTAGAGGAGAAATATCATGTGAGATTACGGTTTATTTTTCACATCAGGACAGGAGAAACATATGAGAAGCAGGAGACTTTAAAGTCAACATTAAATTAACCTGATTTATTAAAAAAAAAAATGTAATTAAATATTTGTCTTTATAATCCTTCATCTTAAAATTTTCTTTTGGCTTACTTCACTTGTGTTTATGTTGGCTTACTTATGTATTTTTCAACCACCTGACATTTCCACCATCCAGTCGATTGTCAATCAGTGTTTTAGTGTGATATATTAATATTTTAAATAAAACTTTTGTATTTTCCGTTTTCATTTTCATTTTTTTGCTTATCATCATTATTATTATTATTATTATTATGTCTGTAAAGTTTTAGGGTTGACTAGTTTTAACATTAGTCAATGCATTAGCTAACATGAACTAAAAATGAAAAGCATATTAGTAAATGTTGAACTTAACATTAAGGTTAATAAATGCTGCAATATTGTTCAAGTATCATGTTAACTAATAATTTAATTAATTTTAACAAATGAAACCTTATTGTAAAGTGTTGCCAGTTTTGGTTTATTTAGTTTGGGGTTTGTGTTAATACTTTAAACAAATTGAAAATGAGTTTTTATGCTGATTTTGAGCTATTTTAAAAGTTTTAAAAGTAAATATTTTTATATCATGCACATTTTTATTTAGCTTTCATTTATTTTTATTTCAGTTCATTTTAGTACTTCAACTTTTTTTTTCCCGTTTCTAATTTTCAGTGAGTTTTTTCTAATATTTATAATGAAATTGATAATTTTTTTATCATTTTAGTTTTATTTAACAATAACAACACCGTCCTCAATGGATGAAATAAGTTTTTAAAAACTAAATCCAATTTAAGAATCCTATTTATCTCACAGATACACCACAGATGGTTTTCATGTTGACCTCAAACAGAAGTCTCCATTTGGAAGAGGCTGCAGGAGATCTCGGCTCATCTCACAGCGTAATTGTTCTGTGCGCAGCTGTCCTGAGTTTCCGTCAGGTGTTGAGAACGCCAGCAGAAGAGCTTAGAAATCCTTCTCTAGCTGATGAGGAGACAGATGAAGAGGCTGGCAGTCATTTCTTCTCAGTGTTTTGGCTCAGTGTTTTTCGTAGGCTTAAAGTGGCAAACATGCATTGATATGTGATATCGTACATCCTTAGATGCTTCTCCTTCAGTCATTTTGCAATGACTGGAGCCTTTAGCCAGGAGGTTGTGTCATCAGATGGTTACCAACGATCCTAAAGTGTTTCGACCCTTAACCATAACACTCTCCTGTTGGCGGGTCAGCAGTGGTGGCAAGCCACTACTCACTCCCTCCTGGCTGCCAGCTCAACTCCTCTCTCCTGCTCCAAATCCAGCAAGAGGCTCTGTCTGCTGCCTCCCCCAGTCTTCGCACTGCCTTCTTTCTCTGTCCCCCTCAGTCCAACGTCTGTCATCAGCTTCCAGGCTGATTGGGCTGGGAAGCCCCTACATCCCACCTCGACTGGATACAACAATGTCTGCCAGCCTTTGTCCCTGCAGTCCCGCACAAGATCTTTATAACGTTCAGACTTCCTATCAAATGCCTACTCCCACCCCTCTTCCCACGGCACTGTAAGCTCCACTAGGATGATCTTCTTTCCTTCTGTGGAGAAAAGGACTGCGTCAGGTCTTAAGGTAGTATGGATGACATCCGGGAACTGGAGCCTTCTCTTCAGATTTGTCGTGTTGTGCCGCACTGCATCCAGTGTAGACAGCATCACTGATTATAATGGGTTCATCGTATTTTGTCGCGTCGCGCCGCTCGCGTCCAGTGTAGACACAGTGAGAGCCATGCAGATGCACGTGAACTAGGAATTCCGTTCACGTGGGTCTATTAATGACACATACGTGCAAAATTGTCAAAATGCATGTCTCTGCAAGTATCCTTGTAAACACAGTTGCTCATGGCTTAGGTGAAGGTAAACAATTGAGAAAAAAAATGGATGTGTGAGAAAATTTTGTAGTTTATACTCTCTATAAAGTGTCTAATTTGAAACTCTCTTCATGGGCAGAATCATTAACAGTCTCTCAAGTAGCCACATAAGTAGTGACTTGATTTTAATAGTTTGATTGTTAGCATGTTGATTAGCTAACAGCTTGATATATAGAGTGTGTAAAAAATAAGTAGCGCACAGATCTATTGGGTAAAATAATGAATGTTAGCAATTATGCTTATAATTAACATTTCTCTCGATTTCTTGGGTGAAACTGAACTTGTTGCAATGCATTTTGGGATTGTCATATGCATAAAGTATGCAGTGTATACCTTTAATTTAGGCCAAAATGTGACAGGCTACCTTTAAGCCATTTTTATGCTTTCACAATGCATTCATTCATGCATTTATATATTTAATTGTGCATTCATTTATACATTTATTTATACATCGGTTTTGATTTATGCATGTATTCATTTGTGTACTCCTTGATACATTTGTTTATTTATACATCTGTTAATTAATTAATTCATTCATTCATTCATTCATTCATTCATACATACATGTTTATTAATTTATACATTTGTTTATTTGTAGATGTTTGTTTGTTTATGCATATTTATTCATGCATTCCTTTATACATTTTTTTATTAATACATTGTTCATGCATTTATTCATTTATTTATCCGTGCATTCATTTATGCATTCATTCATGCATGCATTTGTTTATATATGCATTTATTCATTTATTTATTTTTGCTTTTCTTTATGCATTAATTATTTTTTTAATTTACACAATTATTTATGAATTTATGCATTTGTTTATGCAATTATTTATACATATAATGATTTATTCTTTTAATTATGCATTTATTTATTCCTAAATATATTTTGTAGAGGTGCCTATGATGCCTAAAAGTATTGTTTAGATGGACAGCTTGCTACTGTATTAATTGAAGCAGAGATTCATTGACTATTGGCCTCCTACACCCATAGCCATGTCTAAAGTGCTTTTACCACGTCTATTTTGACTCTTTGACCAGCTTTATTCTTGTTTTTCTCTTCTAGCACTTTGACTGTGTGAAGGATTACATGCTGGAGCATCTCGCAGAATGAAAAAAATAGATTGCACAGCGGCAGACTCTCCAGGGACTGTGAGTGCATTTCAGTACTTCTGTACCTTCACTGTACAAAGTGTAAATGAGGAATAAATCCCATAATGTGAATCTTGGGAATCGGGGTGAAGCAATTTTATTATGTTCCACTAATTTGTCATAGAGAAAGCCTGTAGAACAGCCATCAGAGCCTGCGTTCTTACAGTATGTTCACTACTCTCGCCTTTTTTTAATTGCAATCATTCTTTGCCTCTGAGGTTTGATGAATCATTCTAGGAGCTCTGGGTGATGCATGTAATATTCAAGACTTTTTGCAAGGAAAAACGATTTGCAGCAAAGTTTAAAGGCAAATGCTGATAAATAAAGCAGAATAAATGCTGATGAAATGCACCTCTGATTTGACTCATTACAGAACAGCGGCACCAGAAGCAATTACACTGCCTCATTTAAAGTCAAAATGAAATCAAAGGGACTCTATTTACTTTCTCAATACACAGTATTATTGTGAATGATTCACCAGTGCATGCATGCTATTCCCCCAAAAAGTTGTTTGTCTGTAATATAAATTCCAAACAGTTCCAGAAGAATAAAATAAAGTCCTGTTCTCATACTCAGAAATACATTATCAAAGTAAATGGGTTGCCATTTCATCTTGACTTTTTGCCACAACATTTTCGTTTAGTTTAAGTGCACTGTAAAAAAAGATTTTTTGACGATCAAAGTATGGTTTAGAAGAAAATATTATTTCTAAATTAAAATGTCACTTTTAATTTAATAAGTGTATAAGTTTTCATTTTTATTTAGTGTTAGTTTATTTTTTTTTCATTGAAAAAAATTGATGTGGAAGCAGTTTTCACTCAGAAATGTCAAGGAAATTTTACAAATCAGAAACAATCAGCTAGTAACACGTTAAAAAAGACAACTAAAAAATAAAAACTATATAGACATTTTTAAAAAATCCTAAAACGAAATAAACCAAAAAACTAAAAACTAGGCTAAAACGAATTGAACAAAATCTAATATAGACTTATTACTAAATACTATATAGACTTATTAAAAACGACTAAAAAATAAAAACTATATAGACATATTTAAAACAAAAAACCTAAAGCTAAATAATAATAAAAAAAACTAAAACTAATTTATCAAAATTAAAAATTTTATAGACTTATTAAAAAATAAAAACTATATAGACATATTTAAAAATAAATAAATAAATAAACAAAAACTAAAAACTAAAACTTGATAAACTATATAGACAAATAAAAAAATAAAGCTAAAAAACAAATACTAAAACAAAAACAAAAACTACATTTTTTCCAAAAAATTAAAAAATAAACAAAATCTAAAAACTAAAAATTCATAAAAACTTTATAGACATTTAAAAAACCCTAAAACTAAATAAACAAAAACTAAAAACTGAAACAAACAAACCCTGAAACCAAATAAACAAAATCTAAACACTAAAAACTTCAATAAAATGTAATAGAAATAAATATACAGTTCTCATATTTTAAAGGGTTAGTTCACCCAAAAATGAAAATTAGCTTGTGTTTTACTTACCCTTGAAGCATCCTAGGTGTATATGACTTTCTTCTTTCAGACGACTCCAGTCAGAGTTATATTAAAAATGGTCTTTGATCTTTCAAGCTGTTTCAAGCTAATGGCACTCAGCAGGTGTTGCAGTTGAACAGTCCACAAGTCGTCAAATAAAGCTCACGCATTCATAATAAAACGTGCCGCAGACAGCTCCAGGGGATGAATAAAGGCCACTTGTAGCGAATCCATGAGTTTTTGTAAGAAAAATATCCATATTTCAAACATAATAAACACTTTTCTCTCACTTCCGCTGACTGTCATACACTGAAGCAGTTCTGGCAGATGACGTAAGATGCGCGGTGTTGCGTGATTAGTGACGAATGCGGAGAGAGGAGACTTGTTTTCCTTTGCTAAAGTAAGGAAACTTTGCTTCCTTTGCTCCTATTAAACAAACTCGCGAGACTAGCGACTATCTCAGAGGCGCCTTCCGCCGGAACGGATCCGCGTATGATAGATAACAGAAGTGAGAGAAAAGTGAAAAGTGTTTATTACGTTTGAAATATGGATATTTTTCTTACAAAAACTCATGGATTCGCTACAGGGGGCCTTTATTCATCCCCTGGAGCTGTTTGCGGCACGTTTTAAATTATGAATGCACGAGCTTTATTTGACGACTTGTGGACTGTTCAACTGCCACACTTGCTGAGTGCCATTAGCTTGAAACAGCTTGAAAGATCAAAGACAATTTTTAATATAACTCTGACTGGATTCGTCTGAAAGAAGAAAGTCATATACACCTAGGATGCTTCAAGGGTAAGTAAAACACAAGCTAATTTTCATTTTTGGGTGAACTAACCCTTTAATTATAACTTAACTTTAATTAAATTTAAATTAAAACAGATAATATAAAAATGATATAACACTGGGATGTGCAACAGTGATCGAGTACTCGAGTACTAGGCCGTGACAGTGATGATCGATCATGAAAACGATGATTGTGGAAAAAAAAAAAAAATTTCTGATTGGTTATAGCAGCACTTTGGGTGACCTGAGCTCTGATTGTTTAGCTTGCCACAGAAATGCGGTCCAAAATATAGACGTGAGAAGAGAGAGAAGCATGGCTTCGAAGTCACGTAGTGATGTCTGGGTTAGCTACATGCATATCTGATTCATCTAATATAGGATGCTTTGGGATATTAACATTTATTAACATGCTGAACGTGCTGCATATTACCAGTGTTTAGTTTCATGCTCAAATGCAATGTCCGATATTGACTGAGTTATTTGAGATGGTCATATTGCTTTTAGATGTTTCTTTTTTAAAAACACTGATGTTATAATAATGTAGCAGTGCTTTTTTCATGTTTGTTCAACAGTACTTATATTTGTGTTTTCGTACTTCGTATGGCTTTGAAAACGTGCAGGCGATTTCAGGAATCGTGGATGAAAATATAGCACAAATCTGCCATAAACATAGCATTATAATGAGAACTTTATAGAATTTGAAATCTATAGTAAATTCCTTGCCCGTGTTTCAGCGCGCTGTTATGAAAGCGCATCACGGCGAGAGCTCTCTCTCTCTTGCTATAGCGCATAACTTAAGTTTCACTGGCATTTCATAAACATAGCATTATAATTAGAACTTTATAGAATGTGAAATCTATAGTAAATTCGATCTGCTTTCCTTGCAGCGCGCTGTCATGAAAGCGCATCAAGGAGGGAGCTCTCTCACTCTCTCTCTCTCAGTTCACTGGCATTTTTTTGTGCGCAGATATTGTAACAAAATACAGTTGTAATGTTATGTATCTAAGTTATCTGATTAATATCATAAGATGTGTCATAAAACAGGCTCTCTCTCTCTCAGTTCACTGGCATTTTTTTGTGCGCAGATATTGTAACAAAATACAGTTGTAATGTTATGTATCTGATTAATATCATAAGATGTGTCATAAAACAGGCTTCAGTTTATTGGCATAAAGTCAGCTTCACCTCAGGCAGCTATTCTTTTTTTAACAACATTGCTGCATCATAATCATAATCTAACAGTTTTCTAATCATGTGTTCATGTTTTCATAGACAGGATTTCATGTCATATTTTTATTTTAAAAACATTCATTTTCATAACAGTCTTCGGATATTTTCATTATGGCCATGCCCCGCCCCCCACACACGCCCCGCCTACTCGAGTACTTGTTTTTGAAACCTATTGATGATCGAAATAAGAAATTGCCAAAAATGCCCATCCCTACAATATAGGTTTAAATGCGTTTGTATGGAAGTAAAATAATGACAAATGTCTTTGAAACAAAAAAGCATGTTGAATTGCACTAACTGAAAAAATAATGCATTGCATTTCAGGGCTTGCATTTTTAGGGGCTGAATACAAGGCATAAAATGCAAGCACTGTTAATGCAATGCGTTATTTTTTTTAGTTGGTGCAATTCAGCATGCTTTTTTGTTTCAAATACATTTGTCATTATTTTACTTCCATACGTTTGTCCCATATAATTCACAGTGTCGGTTCAAACGGTCCATGCACGCCCTTTGCTAAATGTAGCGCAGAGTTTGGGTCAGTCATGTGATTTGTGACGGAAGTGTGTGTCACCGTCGGAAAGCTCTAATGTGACAGAGGGTGCGAGATCAACAGACCTGCCACATTCTCACTCCTCACATCAGTTTCTGCATCGCCGGGCAGCATCAACATCAAACGTGACCAGCAGTGCAGCTACAAATAGTTTTTAATGCCTTTAAATGAGGGCACACAGCACCACCAGCAATGACGAGCGTGGTTGTGTCGGCCGCCTTTAAGTGCTTTTATAATTACGTGTCCAAATGGCATCTCAGAGTGATGCTGCACAGGCTGGAGGATCAAGGTGGAGCGCGATTTCCGGCAGAAATCAAAAATGATTTGCCTCAGTTGTTTCTTCTAGACAGCAATAAGGGTAACGATGAAAGTCTCTTGATCTTCTCAGATTTTCTTCTGAGAAAAAGCCCCTATTAATCTCAGAGATCTCAACCTTATTTTCAGTTGCTCAAGATAATATCAACTCACCAAATTCTTCCACCAAATGATATTGTTTTTATAGTTCTATACTCTTACTGTGCATCAGTCATAGCCTCCTTTGTGTATATTAGGTTTATCGTTATCTAAGAATAAAACCACAAAAAAGTATTTTCATTACTTGAAATAAAATAAACAATAACTGAAATAATATAACAAAAAAACCCTTAAGCTTATTTTATTTCAGCTAGTTGCCAAGATTGTTTCGTTTTAGTTATAATACATTGTAAAAAAAAGTTTTTGTTTTTTTTTTGATTATTGGGCTATATTTTGCAAGAAAATATTTGAAATTACAAAAAATGTATTTCAGTGTGTTACTTGCTGATTATTTCTAATTACACTAGTCAACATTTGAAGTGGATCAAAACCTTTTATCAAAGTTGTCCTAAAACCAAAATGCGTTCTTGTCTTATACAACTTTGAACGTTTTTGATCCACTTCAAATGTAGAATACTATATTCGTAAAATTTACTTGCAATTTCTGAGAGAAAACTATTTCTACATTCAATTATTTTGGTAACTATAACCACATAAAAACTTAAACTTAAACTTGTGTAGATATATATATATATATAAATAAAAAAAAACCTAATACTAAAACTAAATAAACTGAACCTAAAAAAATACAACTTAATAAAAATGATATAAACATATTGAAAATTGTAAAACTAAAAACTAAAATGCAATAAAAACTATATTGACATATTAAAGTAAAACTAAATGAACTAAAACTAAAAAATAACCTTAATAAAAACAATATAGAAGTATTAAAAAAAGGAAAATTAAAACTAAATAAACAAAATATAAAATCTAAAACTTAATAAAAAAGCCATAGTCATTTTTTAAAAAGAACCTAATAAAATTAACAAAAAAACAAAACAAATGAACAAAATTACTAAAACTTTAATTAAAGCAGGAAAAAAATATTCAAAATATTAACAAAAACTATAATAATGGCACTAAGATAACATTGTATGTGTATATGTATTTCTAGTCCTTAAAAAGGATTTTAGGAGAAACACCTGAGCCAGAGTTGATATTTAAATAAAACTTAATTGAGAACTCCATTGAGTCTCCCGAGCTTTGAAAAAGCACCCTCTGAGCAATAAAAGCCAATAGAAGAGGTTGGCAAATAATGCTCAAGTCATTAGAAGCCTTAATGGCTTTCCATCTGTAAGCCTTATTTTTCATTCTGTATCTTTAAAGTCTGGTGTATTGAATCAGCTGGAGCACAGCAGCAATGTACCACTATTTTCCTCAATCAGCCATCTCCTCCTGTAGCTTTGTCATCGACGCGCTGTGATTGGCTGATTCTTGTAAAGGGCACAGCCCATTTTTTTTCATGCCGTGCTTGACAACGTGCCCTTTTGACAAAAGGTTTGCATTTATCCGTACACAGGCATGTCATGTAGCATCTGTCTGTCAGATAGACGTCAGCGTCCTTTCATCCGCACGCACACACATTTCTGCTGACCTCAGAGCAGTACATTAGCCACGGTGAGGAGTCCCACATGTTTGATCACATCCTGATAGCTCCTGATTCAATCAATCTGATCTGATTAACAGTAATAGAAGAAGATCTTACCAGTAGCAGCCTGAATTTTCCCAGATCAAAAGAAGACGATGCAGCATCTGCCTTTCATACGCACTCAGCAGCCCACTTATCAAACAAACGCTCTTCCTGGATCTTTTTAATAGAAAATGATTATGGTGTTCTTTCGCATAAACGTACGCAAAGTGACACTTGCCATGATTATCTTGGTCGAGTAAATCTTACAAAAACATGTACAGGTCACATTTTACCACTAAATCAAAAAAGGAAGAAAAAAGAAATGATATTTTGTATAGAGAAAATTAAGCTGTTTTTAATTCTGAGTATTTATATAGACAGTTTTTTTTGCCTATGTATTTAGACTTTATGTATTTGTTTAAACTTGATTTACTTTTTTATTAGAACAATTAAGCACATACCTTGAGTTATTTATTTATTGATTGTTTTAGACAATTTAGACAACTGTTTACACAATTGTTGCCTATTTATTTATACTTTTTATGTATTTGTTTAAACTTACTTACTTTGACTACAATATTTTTTTTTATTAGAGCTGTTACTGAATTAAACTTCCCTGCAATTGAGTGAGTTATTCGTTTTTTTTAATTGAGACAATTTTTATATTCATATAGACCGTCTATAGACAGTTTATATAGACATCTATATAGACAGTTTGTTTTTTGCTATTTATTGAGACTTTTTATGTATTTGTTTAAATGTATTTACTTATTTTTACTATATTTTTTTGTTAGAAAATTTAACACATGCCTGCAATTGATTGATTGATTTATTCATTTATTGTTTTAGACTATTTTTTTATTTATTTAGACTATTTATCTACACGATTGTTGCCTGTTTATTTACTATATGTTTATACTTATTTACTGACTATTTTTGATTAGAACAATTCTCATTGTAATGTCTCTGGGTATTTTTCTTTTCATATTTTTCTTTTGTTTATTCTCACATACAGTATTAAAGTAAATCTCTTGAAAAAATGTCCAGGAAAACATTTAAGACCACGTAGATCGATCTATTGATCTATTTATCCATTTATTATTTAGACTTCTTTATTTAGACTTAGTACATCCTATGATGTGTAAATACTGCTCTAAAAATATGGCTCATTTTCTTTATGCAGAGATACTTATTTTGCTTGATTATGTGGTGAAGAGTAACTTGGCCATGTTTCTGACAGGTTTTGAGAGGTTCACCCAGTCACGTGACCTCGTTTGTCGACCCTTTGCGATTGAAACTTCATTGAGGGCAGCCGGAATAACAATGACGACTTTCACATAGCGCTTTTGTGAGATATAGAGAGATCTGTACTGTATGCATAGCAGGCGGTGTCATTGTTCCCGTGCTGTATTCGGGCGCTGTCTAATCGTGGCAGTGTGGACATGTGCGTACAGTACATCCCCTCTGGTGGTGGCAGAGATTGTCTGGCCGTTGCTGCTGCTGTGCATTAGGCTCAGACCCTGACGGCTGTCTGGATGATGCGCTGCTAGTGTACGAGCTGCAGTAATGGGACAAGGGCACCCACACACTGCAGAAACCACAGAGTCCAATGGCCTGTCAGAGACATAGTGGATCTGACTGCGTACCCTTCACCCATCCCTGCCACTTACAATATCAATGAGACTCCCACTGCCGACCCATTTTAACAAGCTCTAGCACTGCTTCCTCACACAGTGCTGCCTGCTGTCCTGTTACATCTGGAAAAAAAAACAGTATTTTTATTTTAGAGGACAACTAGACTTCTGTGTTTTTTGAAGAAAATACGATTGCTGCTTGTGACTGCGAAACTCGCAGCCAGTGCTGATTTAGCAATGGCAAGAGTGTTCTGTTGGTTGCTAGTAGGGATGCTCTGATATGAAAATGTTGGCAGATACTGATAACTAGGGATGCACGATATTGGATTTTTGCCGATCAGATATGCCATATTTTTCAATTCATTCTGGCCGATAACCGATGCCGATACCAATATATTTAGATTTGTTTGGAAACAACACCAAGTCTCTCCTGTGCAGAGATTATAAACAAATTATTTTTAATTTTGGTTAGTTTTTAACAAAAACTTACTTTTTAGAATTAAATAAACAATAATGAAGTTCTTTTATTATGAGAGCACACTGAAAGCTGAAAATAACTATAAATCAATTATTGCATTTTTTCATAATCGGTTAGAAAAAAAAACATTACACATTAATGAATACATCGGTATATTTACAATTATTAAACTTACAAGCGTCATGTTTTTGACAGATGGGCATTAGGACCCGGGGGAGGCTGTTGTTGCTGCTGCTGCACTCTAGTAACTGTTGACGCCGGACATGTCATTCATTCTTTGATTAAATGTGGCGATCCAAAACAGTGGATCTAATCACTATTCAGACAAAAGTTTGCTGAAAGAATGAGTACACTACTGACGTGATCTTATCGCTAGCTCACCCTGAGCACATGTATGCTATTCGTCTTATCGGCAAGGCATATCGACATAATTTTTCATATCGGCCCGATGCCGATGTCAACATTTTAAGCCATTATCATCCGATTCCGATATCATTCCAATAATATTGTGCATCCCTACTGATAATAGAACATTCTTTATATTTGAAATCTGACAACTGATATGTTGGCCAATTAAAGCTAAATCTAAATCCAAATTTTTATATAATTTTTGAGAGCCTTATTACAAAAACAAGTCTTTATCGGCTTTAATATATTGGCCAAATTTTCCCTGTCATGCCGATAACGAAAACATTACAGAAGAACATATATCAGCCGATACTGATGTGGCCATTCTGAATGGTTGCTAGGGTGTTCTGGGTGGTTGCTTGGGTTTTCTGAGTAATTGCTAAGTGATTGCTGTGGTGATATAAGGGGTTGCCCAAGCAAAACGTGCAGCCAGTGCTCGTTTTGCAGTTGCAACAGTGTTCTTTTGGTTTCTAGGGCATTCTAAGTGGTTGCTAGACTGTTCTGGGTGGTTTCTAAGGGTTCTGACTAGTTGCAAAGTGATTGCTAAGGTGTTCTGGGTAGTTTATATGGCATTCTGAGTAGTTGCTAGGGTGTTTTAAGCAGTTGCTAGGGCTGTTGTTCTTAGTCGCTAAGTGTGGTTGCTAGGGTGTTCAGTTAGTTTCTTGGGCTTTCTGTGGTTATGTAGTTTCTAGAGTGTTGTAAATGGTTGCTATGACGTTCTGGGTGGCATTCTGAGTATTTGTTAGGTGGTTGCTGTAGTGTTTTGGGTGGTTGCTAGGTGGTTGTTCCAGTATTTAGGTGGTTTCTTATTGGTTTTCATCAAAATAACCCAAGTCTAAGTCTCTAGATATTACACAGGTCTCTCCTCCAATGTAAATTTGACCTTTTTTCCCAATACGTTTTATTGTCCACCAGGCAAAAATTGTAAGTCAAACAAAATGAACAGTACATCTCTGATTTAAGTATGAACAACTGCAGTGGTGAAGCTTCCCATTAGCGAACACCTCTCATTATTATATAGACTTGAGGTCGGCCTTATGAAAACAGTCTAATTATCATGAGGGCTTTTTATTTGATTGCTCCGTTAAATCCGGGCAGCGTGCAATTTTTCCGTTGTATCTCTGAATAGAGTTGCTTATTACAGGATGACCAGAGCACCGCAGAGCAGCAGAAAAACAAACAATAGTGCAAACAATAACCGTCCCTAAGGAGAAACTCGCCTCTCTACACAGACTTTCAACAGAAGATGCGCTTGACCTACTTAAGAACACTCATAAATTCAATTTAGCCAAGACCTGCAGCGAGAATGACCCGGCTCAGAGCGACAATAAACACCAGCGTGCAGCAGGTGCATGACTGCTTTCATTTGGTTTTCTTCAATTATGTCCTACACGTTATTCATACATTCGTATGTGGTTTGCAATTTTAAACCAATTACGCAAATGGTCCGGTGCTGGAGGACGAGGACTATTGAGCCATGGCCACACATTTAGCATGGATAATCCCTCTTCATTGTGCCGTTACTAACGAACCCTTGAGAGGTGAGTAAATAGGCAGCTAATGTCTGTAGGACATGCACAGCCATGTGCGCGTGTGAACGGAGCATGTTTGGGCAGTCCAAAATATCCAATTGTGCTGATTTATTCTTCACCACAGCTGGATCTATAAACAGCAGATGAGTATCTGGTAATTGGCTGTTAAATCAATAAGAAGCCATGATGTCAGCGTATTTTACGGCGTAATAACCGGGGCGTATTATCAGATTTGTCTGTACGGTTGTGTTCAGGCTTCCCTCTTAATTGGTTTGCTTATTAGCCGTTGCTAATGATGATTTATTACGTAATGAGAATGCTGGTCCGTAATACGATGTTATCTCACCACCACACTGGAACATCAGCGTTGGCAGACACTTCATTGATGAACTCGCATTGGATCTCAAGTGAAGAATAGCAAAAAAAAAAAAAAGATCGGCTGCCGCCTGACAAAAGCAATGCATTCTGGTTAGAACATTTGTCCAACTTTGATCGGCGCTGCAGCCGCCTTATGATCACATGTGCCATCAAAGTACCGCAAGAGCAAAACGAGACCAGCCGCCTAGGGCAGGCGCTGCAGTTGCCTCAAAAATCGGCTGCGAAAGCCTTGATGATGACACACACTTTATTCTCATTGATTAGATTCTGTGATGACAAGTGCGACGTGCGTTACGTGTTTATTCTAACAATTCAATTCCAGTAATGCTCACAAATCACAGTAAAGCTTTTTTAGTGTAGTCGCACTGTTATATTGAGTCACGTTTATCAAAAAACACTGATAAAAGGATACTTTATTGTTATTTAAATAGTATATGTTTATGTTGAACTTTATTCATGAACAGATGGTGCTGTATTAAGCAGTATATAAAAAGTGTTTCTGTTGCTCATGAAAACGTTTCTGAAATGTCTGTGTATTTGAAAAATATTGCATTTATTTCACTTTTCTGTGATAGAGTATGCAAACACTGTGCAAGCGTCACTAACGGGCGCAGAAAGTGTCCGACTTAACGTCTCCGCTTTTAATTCCACCCGACTGCAAGTGGCTACTCTCGCCAGCCGGTGACAGGTGAACAAGCCTAGTCTCATGAGAATGGCTCATCACCCCACGGAAGAGAGGGGCTGCGTGAGCAGAGCTCATTAGCATTTAAAGGAAAATGCACTGAAACGGGTCACTGTGAACAGAGCTGTTTTTGACAGGGTAAAAAGTGTGTTGTTTTACGCTACCATTGAGAATTTTTAACCAAAGAATGTTGTAGACTTTTCATTAAGACTCTAAAGAATCATATCAACTTATGGAAAATGGGCATCCGATGACCCCTTTAAATGTTACAAAGGTTATATAGAGCAGTGAGTGATTTTCTCTTTGTCTTTTGTTATGTTAATAACATTAGACAGAAAGCAGGTATATTAGGCTGCTGTCACAATAAGAGCTTATGCACAGATTCAACATACTGATACACAACATGCATTTTCTTTCTCAACTATTTCCGTTCCAATTTACCTGAATACTCGCCAAGATAGACATTTTTCATGATCCAGTCAGTCCCTGCTGGCCATAATCAAGCTTCAGCCTACTTTTTTCGCCAATTGAATATACTGATTAACTATAATTGTGTCATATTATGAAAGTAAAAATGGTTGAGAATGTCACTTCATGTTGACTTGTGAAGCCATCCTGGGCTTTACAAAGCTTTTGAGAGTTTTCTAAACTTCAGTTTCCTTTGGAATCAGGAAATAAAAGGCTATAAAACCCTTTTGGAAAGTATATTTTTAAGACTGAGACTGACACATTAAGGCTCTGTCTATTGCAAAGGCTTGAAAATGTACTTTTTGCCATTTTCAGATCCACAGAGAGGCGGGCAAAACAAATGAGCATCGCCTTCCTGCTAACAGTTGTACATGGTGTAACCTTCAGCGCTGACATCATAAATCCTAGATGCTGTAAAGAAATAAACGCAACCCTTGCAAACAAGCATCACTGCGTTTCTTGTTAGAATCATACAGAAGTTAGTCTTGTATAATCTGATGCAGCTACATGCTGTTTATGTCACGCTATAATCAGACAAATTTCGGTTATTAACATTATTCAAATGATTAACCACTTAATTGAATTAATAGTCGCCGTCTATGCAGTAACAAGCAAAGTTTCACGCTCAGATCAGATTCACTCTTTCAGTCTCTAGGATCATTTACTATTTATGATCTCTGTTCCAATCCAATGAGGATCAAGGTGAAATCTGAATGACCAGCAGGGAAATACCTTCTGCTTTTAATAAAGGACTCTGCATGTCATGTTGCTACTTAGAAATAAATTAGAAAATAATATGCATCTATGCTGCTTGATTTAATAAACCAATAAGCCTCAGCTTGTTATGCATAACAACACCTCTTAAACATGCATCCTCGTGTGCCTTATTGCTTCTATCAAATGACAACAGCTATGTGCTTCTTCTGGCATGTAAGTTTATTAACTTAACTGTAGATTTGTTGATCAGAACAGGTTTGGAGAGATGTAGCATTACATCACTTGCTCACTAATGGATCCTCTTGCCATCAGAATGAGAGTCCAAACAGCTGCTAAAAACATAGGGTTGGGTATTGTTTTTTTTTTTTGTGATACCGGTGCAAAAATACTTTAAAAACTGTACCAGTGCCTAAACGGAGCCTGAACCGATGCATTAAAAAAACAACAACCTTGAACTGGCCATTAGCGTTATAAACGCTATAACATATATATATATATATATATGTTTCTTTCTGATTCGGTTCTAGTACATACCGGTTACATAGGTACCCAACCCTATAAAAACATCACAAGTAATACACACCACTCCAGTCCATCAATTAACATCTTATGAGATGAAAAGCTGAATGTTTGTACGAAACAAATCCATTATTAAGACATTTTTAAGTCCATTCTCTGCAGATGATCCATTGGTGAGCAAGTGATTTAATGCTAAATTTCTCCAAATCTGTTCCCATTAAGAAACCGACTCATCTACATCTTGGATGGCTTGAGGTTGAGTACATTTTCAGCAAATTTTCATTTTTGGGGGAACCATTTCTTTTATATAAAATAACAAATGCACATGATTGATTTGATTATGGCTCATCCAGTCTGATTTTAGATTATTCTTTTATTTTTATTATCATAAATTGAATCTCTTGTGCAAACCTCTTTTTGCTTTGTCATTTTTGCCCACTTCAGTCAGTCAAGAGCTAGTTTTTTTTTTTTTAATTCAGCAGCCGTGTGACCTGAAATTACATTTTCATCTTACAAGTCATTCCTCACCTTCAATTGTTGCTCTCGGTGACAAGCGAATCCTTAAATCTTTTGTACATCACGCTGGCTAGAACAGCTGAATTGAATAGACACTACATTTATCCCACGTACAGCAGCCACACACCTCATAAAGCCCTCAGCGACACATACACAACCCCAGCGCCCTCAGCGATACGCGTGCACATCGCTCTTCCTCTCATTCCATCTTTCCGCCGCTCTCGTATGCTCGTTCGCTGTAAGCAGGCTGTTTATCTGAAGATCCCTCCTGAAACACTGCAGCAATTTTGCCTTGATTATTCAGCCTTGTTTGATTGCTTATTCTTTCAGAAAGCATTTTGCTCCTTAGCCTGAGGCGACCCTGAATTAATCATTTATGTGAGTACGGTGATTGCTGTTACCCCGTTCTACTCATTGCCCTCAATGTTTGGAATGAATTTTAATTTTCTAGCTCTATGCTCTACTCTCATCTTTATTTGTGTCCCTATTTTCTTTTTCTTTTTTGGGGCATTCAATACTTTTTTTAATGAGAAGCATCTGAGACAGATAAAATAAGAAAATCTGATTGGTGTTTGACCGTGCAAAATTTGCCACCATGAACCTTGTGGATGGTTGTTAGGGAATGGTAGCGTTGCTAGGGTGTTCTGGCATTGCAAACAGTATAAAGCCCCGTTCACACCAAGAACGATAAATTAAGCGTTAGCATTAGTTCTAGCAGGTCACGTGAGTCAAGCTTGCAGAGCATATGAGCATGAGAAATTAGGGTGATATGACATGTGTTGATTAAATACATGATCAACTGGCTGAGATCAGGCTATGTTCATTTAAAAAAAAAAAAAATTAAAATATATACATATATATATTATAATACACGTAGCTACAGTCGTTTTCCTCTGGTTCCTCACTTGCTGAGCTTGGGGTGATGCTTCCCCATAAATATATTATTAAGCAACATTTCCGGCTAAGTTTCTTATTTCATTCTCATTGTTTAATGCTATGTTGGCAAATATGCTATTGTCAAATATTGCTCGTTGTTTAAGGCTAGTTGTTCAGTAACATGTTGGTTTGCTAGGCACGCCGTTGCTTTAGGCTTATTGGTTGTACTTTGACACACTGGTAACATTAACGTTACCCAGTTAAACTTACCACAGCTGAGGCTTGTTTTTAAATCTGTTTAAGACTGTCTGATATGAAACAGGCTTGCTGCTTAAGGCTCATCTAGTATTGAGGATGCGGTTTCATTAAACACATCCTATATGTATGATTATTTCCATCAAGCTGTGTTTAAGTCCGTGATATGCTGTTGCTTAAAGCTATACAGTGTATCGGTAATGTGCTTGATACTTAACTTGCAATATGTAGATTTTGTTACTAAAGGTGTTATTAATGCTAACGATTATCTGGGTAGCATTAAAGGGGCTTGCTGCTCTTCTTAGCTGCTTATAAAGAAGAGCACCCCTTCGCTGCTACTCTCCTCTGGTAAGGGGCTTGCTGCTCTTCTTAGCTGCTTATAAAGAAGAGCACCCCTTCGCTGCCTTCTCCTGTAAGTTGCTGCTGCCCCAGTCTCTGTTATTCCAGAAGGATATGCTTCTTTCAGAATGCCATCAATTGTGGTTTGGGCGGTTCTGGCCTATCGTTGTGTCGGGGGGGTTATTATTGCTGCTCTCCCTGCTCATTCACGACAGGCTGCATGGATGGGCAGGGAGTTTTTTGCCCAGAACAGAACCATACCGCCAAACCAAACTTTATGCCAAGTATCTATCATTTTGACGATAGTGGTCCTGACAGAACTGTCATTCATTGTAGACCACAAGAGTGTTTCAGATAAGAATGAATTATGGCATGAATTCAAACAGCATGTAACAGGTTTACAATTCAGTAGGGCCTTGCCAAAAAGGTGTAATGATTTATAACCAACTAAGACAGAGCAGATAAGAGTTTCATCGGATGAAGAATAAAATCTATTAAACAAATATGTAAATATTGAATATTGGCCAGTACAAAAGCTCAGAACTTTAAAGAATTAAAAGGATCAGCATTGATTACAAGGATCTTTTTAGAGAGCGGACACTCAAGAGCAGTTCATTCTGTTCTCAACAACCTTTATCATGACATGGACCACTGAGCGGATACAAAACACTTGGATCTGATGAGCCTCACCCCACTGTCACACTGATGCACTCCTAAAACTGTGGGCGGAATGTTCCTGTGAAAAACTAAAAATTACAATTCTGTCATCATTTTCTCATCCTCATGCTTTATTTTTAATTATTCTGTGGAAAACTAAAGAAAATTTTTTTTTCAAGATGTCTTTAACTGAATCTTTGAAAGTTACTGGATGTTCTTCAAAACATTCCACAGAAGAAAGTCAGTCGGGTTTGGAACAAAATGAGGATGAGTAAATTATCAAATTAGTGATGCGAAATAAAACTCCCAATACTGAAAAATCTACACAAAATCAGACGCAAATGCAAAATCACACAGATCAGCCTATTGCATGTCCTGACACTGTTGAAAAGTCAAAATATCAACTCAGAAATCAAGACATTTAATCAGATTTGGGTTAACAAGACTGGGGAGTGACTGGGTGTCAGGTCAAATTTCAGACAATGATGGCCCTTACAGAACATTGACAAAACCCTGTTAGTCATCCTGATACAATGGGTTGATTTTTATGTGTATGTGTATAATATATATATATATATATAACTCAGACTCTCTCTGATCATTGATACTAGTTCTTCTCTGTTTGTTTTTGTGCAGCCCTGTGGCACTCTAAAGAGTCTCAAGTTGCCTCTGGAATCTCTCAGGTCTTCAAAATTACAAGTTTAACATTCCTTGTGAATCACACAAGATATCCAAGACACAAGGAATCCACCCTGACTGCATCTAACCTTTAAAACATAAACCACAGTGCACACAATGTGTCTGGCTGGCATGCAATTGAACCAACATGCAAATTGTCAGTGTTTACAAAGCTATAAGGGAGCCAGAAAACTCAGAACAAGTTGTAGCAGGATAAGACAGATATGTATATATGTAGCCAAAAAGCATCTGGCTTTCATCTTGACAGGCCTTATATTTTCATGACGCTTTATGTATTAATATTCTGAACAACACAACATACTACAAACTACAGTAGGCTATTACTAAATAAATAAAAGCTCGAATAAGCTTTTGGGTGATTCAAAGACATCATTCAGGTTGAATAATGAATAATATATTGTTCAGTGGACAGTTCAATGAGCACCGACTTCAAAAGCTCCTGCGTGGTGCGTTTTCAAGACATCTGATTTCCATTAAAGCGCTCTGACTCCTCGTACACCTCCTTACACAAAGGCGCCTTTAAAAAACTTTCGACATAGTACACATTTTTTAAATAATATAAAAATAAAAAAATAAAAAAAAGGTTGCTAAACCGGCCTGGCATAACAGACACGACCGAGTCCACTGTACAATCCACATCGCCTTCTTAAAGCCAAGTAAAACTGCGAGCTGGACTCTCAGTGAAGACTCAAAAGCACAATAACATAAATATTTTCCTGTACCTTGAATAGCTGTAATAGTTGTGAGGTTGTCGTGCCGTAAAGTCCTAGAACTCAGTCCCGCCGAGCATGGATGTGTTACATGGCAAGTTGGAAAACATTTAAACGGTGTTTAACTCTTGTCTGTGAAGTCCTGAGATATTCAGTCCAGCCCACTGCTTCTGAAACCCGACCCAGGTGCTCCAGACGCACAGCTGGCGCAGGTAAACAACGCGCTGTGATGGGCGCTGAGAGATTTATTTTATGTTTCTTATTGGTATCGTGATTGTTTTCATGCATTTATTTTAGAGCTATTTAGAATACGTTGTTTTGTGAAAAAAATAAAAAATAAAATTCATATACTATAAATATAAACTACGTAACAAATGGGGGGAATAATCTTTAAATCAATTTAAAAATTAAAATAATTAATAATTAATAACAATAAAAAACAAAGGACGATTAGAGTTATATTTTTCACTTAAAATAAAAAAATAAAATAATAATAATGCTAATATTGCGCGAAACGCGCGTTTTAGATCTCATGAATATTAATATTGCGTCATTAATATTACGCGAGAGCATCGTCCACATGACGTGCTTATCCTCCCGCCTCCTCAGATGACGCATTTTCCGCCAAGATGGTTGTCGGTGCCTTTCCAATTGCAAAGCTGCTCTATCTGGGCGTAAGACAATTGAGCAAACCAGTGGCTAACAGGATAAAAGCAGGCGCGCGGCGAAGTGAATTCTTTAAGAATTATATCTGCCTTCCTCCGGCTCAAGGTAGGCTGGCTTTTGGTTGTTCGTGTTTAACGATGTGACGTCAGTCCATATGATAATTGTGTCTGTAGGCGCAGCCAATAGCCGTTTGCTTGTATGTGCTATTTAGCCAATCACGACTACTGCGATGTTGTCATTGGGTGTTTTCAACTACAGATTTACCCAGAGACCAATGAGATGCTAGAAAGAAGGTTCCATTGAGACAAATGAGATTCGGGTTTGCTTAAAGGGGTGGGACTCAACTGTCATTGAGGTTACAGCGAGTAACTGAAAGTGCCTTTTGCTGCTTGAAATCTACTGAATGGACCCTTTTCACATTTTCGGGTTTCTCAGCAGCGGAAGTCGTCATAGTTGGGTTAACTTGAAGAGCAGTGAATGGGAGAGCACCACAAATATATTTTTTGCATTCCCAGTTGCTCAAATAGCAAAAGAAAAACTCCACAATAGTGTTTCCATGACTTTCAGTAAAAGGAAAAAAATTGAGAGAGACTGATAACGGCAGTCAGAAGAGAGAACGATGTCAAATTTACCGTCCCTCC